>NC_083107.1:13976783-14232523 GCF_949774975.1 Lagenorhynchus albirostris | reverse complement strand
TAGTACCAGGTATCCGTGGTGGGGATGGACGCTGCGTGTAGATCCTGGAGAGCCGTAGAGAGGAGGATGCCGCAGCCTTGGCTGCAGTGCACGTTTGGGCCATTTAGGTGAACGACGCGTCAGGGCAACTGTATTGGTTAGCACCTGTCGGGTGGACTTTGTGGTGATGTCTCCGTGTTACGACACAGAACTCTGCTGCAGTCTTTGTAGCTTTTTGCTCAAGCAGCAGGAGCATTGGTGGACAATGTTAGAGACCCCATCGCCTCACGCATACAAATCCCTGTGCCATTAGTGAGTGTCTAGTTGGTGATGAACGTCAAGGCTGTCAAGTCTGGTTGGGGCTGTCCTGTTGCAATGCCCAGCAGTGCCCCAGGTCCAGAGGGAGGAAAGAAAAAGAGAAAAGCAAAAGAAAGCCAATCGTGTGTGGGCCCCCCAGCTGAGCACTGACACTTTGCTTCTGGTCTGTTCCCAGAGTCCCGGGCACCTAACTCTGCTCTGACGTTATAACATCCCTCTTGAGTGTAAGTTCTCTGATGGCAGACCCGAGTTATTATCTGTGGTCGGACCCCAAGTGCCCAGCAAGACAAGTGCCACTGAATGAGTAAATAGACCCTCAGAGCTAAAAAACATCGGTTCTCTCTGAGAGATTCCTTCTCAGGGAGGGAGCGGGGTGGAGCTCTGTCCTGGGGGAACTCACTGTGTTTCGTGCGCACTGACGTTCGGGCAAGAGCTAAGTCTCGGTTTCTTCCCCTGTGACGTGGGAACGTGGATGCCTCCCAAGGTGGTGAGTGTGGAAACGGCGGGTGCTCAGAACAGGGAATAAAATCCGGGTTGAGGGACTCGATGGGCCACCTCTGCCGCCCTGCAGTCCCCTGCCCGGCGGTGCAGATGTCAGTGAGAGGGGCCCTACCCCTGCCTGGCTGAGGTGCCCCCAGGCCGTTCTCAGCAGAGACCCTGGCAGCTCCTCCTGACGCCTTCTCGCCCTCCAGGTGCCATGCTACTCATATGGGCAGAAGCTGTCCAAGCTGGCCATCCTGAGGATCGCCTGTAACTACATCCTGTCCCTGGCGCGGCTGGCCGACCTGGACTACAGCGCCGACCACAGCAACCTCAGCTTCTCCGAGTGTGTGCAGCGCTGCACCCGCACCCTGCAGGCCGAGGGCCGTGCCAAGAAGCGCAAGGTACGTGCCAGCCATGCAGGCGGCAGCCTCCCGGGAAGACAGAGAGGTGGGGACGGGAGCTTGGGCTTCCAGAGGGACCGGTGAGCTCGGCCCTTAGGAGCTTTGCTGGGGTTGGCGCCAGCTTCAGGGCTCCTCAGACCCCTGGGACTGTGTGTGACTCTGCTCCTGGGAACGGGCTGCTGGGTACCTGGGACAGTCACCCTGGGCCTGCGTGTGTTCATCACTTAACTGAGGAGGACAGCTTCTCTCTGAAGCTCTTTCTGGCCTTACGTGCTCTTAGGATGAATCCCCCATGCGACCCCTGATGGATGTCCTATCAGGGTGAGATCTCCTGAACTGGTAACAGCCCAGGAGAGCCCTCTGGTGTGTTTTGGTAATGTGACTTGGCCTGTGGGTTACCTGAGGCCGCGCGTTAAGGCACGCGATATTCATTCATTCGTTCTGAAGAGATTTGCTGAGCCCCAGCCATGTGCCGCGCTTGCCGGGCAGGGGTATAAAAATGATACACGTATGGTCGCAGCACCCCTGCAGCTCACAGGATGCTCAGAGACCCTCCTGCCCGTGGATAAGGGCAGAAGAGTGTAGGAAAGGAGGCACTGGAGGCCTGTGCTGGGGCAGGGGAAGGCCAGGCAGAGAAGGGACAGGTGACCTCTCCTGCCCAAGGGAGTTGGAAAGGTCATCTTTGTGTAAGTGGTGTTTGAGCTGGACAACAAGGAGGTCACCGGGCAGATGAAGCAGGAACAGTATCTGAGGCAGAGGGAACAGCCTGTACAAAGCCTGATGTGTTTGGAGAAATATGGGCGGGAGGAAAGGTGTCGGGCACAGCTACGCTTCCCAGATGGCCTAGGCTTCCAGCATTTCCAGTTGGGGGTCATTGCCAGGCTGCGCAGAGCAAGGCTCATGGCAACCCTCTGGATCTCTGTGCCCACGAGGCTAGAGGGAGAGAGACAGAGGGTGGGACCCAGTCTGCATCCAGGAAGAGGGTAGAGGTGGTTAGAGATGCCTGGCTCCCCTGGGCATCCAGGGATGGGGAGTGGGGGGGGGTAGCCAAGTGTCTCTGGCATCCTCCATTCATTCCTTCCTACCACCTCCTCCTTCCTTCCTGGCCGGCCCCTCCCCGCATCCCTGACATTCCTCCCCCAGCCCCCCTTTCAAGGAGGCCCCTCTCTGGGTTCTCCAGGTTTCCCAGGGGCCCCTTCAAGAGGCTTCCAGCCAGGGAGGCTCTCTGTGGACTCTCCTGCCCACAGCAGGGAGGGCCCCGGCACGTCCCCACCGCCAGCCACTGCCGCTGCTGCTGCGGTGAGGGCACGTTGCGATCCTGGGAGTGATTTAATGTGGACCAATTAGATGAAATCTTCCTCAAGTGGGTGAGAGAGGAAGCGCCACTGGCTGCTCGCAGGGCGGCTTTTCCTCTGGAAGGTGACGCGGGTAAATTAAGGGCGTGATTGATGGCCCCATGCAGCGCTCGGTGACAAAGGAGGGTTGTAAACTCTCGGTGAACTTCCCCTGGCGTTCGGTGGTGGTCGGTAGGAGGTGTGGATGGGCAGGATGGACAGGCGCCATTTCCCCCATCTCTGCCCCTCTTCCCCCCTCCCCAAGTCCTCCCATCAGCCACCAAAGGCCAGAGTGCTGGGCCCCCCTCCTCCCCTGTTCTTTGATTGGAGCAAGTGCCCTGGGCTGGGGAGGAAACTAGATGCTTGGGAGGTGAGGGGGAAGAAGGGGGGTGGTGGGGTGACGATGCCCAGCAGAGACGAGCTTTTGGCTTCCCCTGAAATTACATCAAATCTAAGACAACTTAGAGACTATCTGGTCCAGCCTCCCCATTGTCCAGATTGGGAGACTGAGGTGCTGGATTGTGGGTAAGAGCATCAAACAGCCCTGAGTTCAAGGCCTGGCTCACCACCTACTAGCTGTATCATTTTGGACCCATTTCTTTACCTCTTCTTGCCTCAGTTTTCTCCTCAATAAACGGGGATGGTGGAAACATCAGAGATTTCCAAGGCCCTTTCTAGTCTGACTCTACAAGCAGAGGCCCTGCCTCACCTCTGAAGGGCAAGGGGCCCCTTGCATCCTGCAGCCCTTCCTGCCGAGCGGGCTGTCCTGAGGCTGGCATCTCCCGAGGACCATGCCTGGACAGCCACCGTTGCCCAGAGGACTTAGAGGGAGGGATGGGACAGGGTCTTGGGGCTGCTGGGGCATCTGAGGCCTCTTGGGCCCTGTAACTGCCCTGGTAGATTGGCGGATCACAGCACCACCCCACTCCTGGTGTGTGTGCCTTCCTGCATCTGTCACCATGCAGGTAGGTGAGTTTCAGGGATGCCCTCAGGGATGGACTTCAGTGACCCGCCCAGTGGCCCTGAGTGCCTGGGATAGGCCATCCTTTTGTTAACCAGAACCAAGGGAGCTGGTGTCCCTGGAGACGCGTTCCTTCATTTGTTCATACATTCATTCGTTCAGTGTCTGTCGAGCAGCGGCAGTGAGCTCCGTGTTGGGGAATCCCATCCTCAGCACGTGGGCACTGTGACGGGTATTTGCGACGGGGCGGGCTTGACCCTCCCTAGTCCCTGTGGACAGGGCAGGTGGATGTGAGTCTCAAATCAAGCCCCTGTTGCCCCTCCCCAGCAGCCATTCAGGGCAGCCTGAGGGTTTGGGGATGGGAGTGAGTCAGGCTGACATTCTAATGAAGGATAAAGAAAGGAAGAAACTAGAAAATGATGCTGATGTCAGTGACCAGCTGAAAGGCAGTCTTTCATAAATGGTCATCACCAATGCCACTGATGGCGCTCTGAGCTGTCCCACGGAGCGCGGCTCTCTCCCAGTTCATGTGCCCCAGAGGCTGGGTGACCCTTTTCCAGAACACCGCCTTGACAGACTGTACTCAGTGTTCCCTGATGAGCTGCCTTGTCCCTCCAGACCTGTGTTAAGAGTGGGATTTAAAGTGATCTTTCCTTACCCTCTAGGCCCCAGGCACATCCTTTTGCCTGTCTCAGCCCTTCCTTGCTGGGGGTGGGGACCTTGACGGGTGAGTCCTCTATATCTGGACCTCACAGGAGGTGACTTTGAGGCTCCAGGGTCCGTTTGGAAGTCCTGGTCGTGCGGAGAGGCTCGTCGGAGGCCGCCAAGCGGAGAGACAGGTGGGAGGAATGGAAGGGCTCTGCAGATCTCAGCTCGAGCTCCGGCTGCAGCCGGAGATAATGCACATTAAGCACCTGGCTCTGGGCCATGTTTCCGCAGCTCCTGTTTTTAAAGCAGCGACTCCTGGGAGCTTCTGAGGAGGAGAGAAGGGAAGAGAAGCAGAACTGTTCCACACCTGGGCAGGGTGGGCATTGCCGGGCCTGCGGGATAGGAGACGAGCAGTTTCCCACAGTCTAGGGCCCTGCCTTCCAGTGAATAATGATAATAATAATAATAATAACAGCGGCAGCAGCTACTAACACTGATGGCATCGCTTAAGCCCTGGCGATAAATGGCCAGTAAGTTCCTGCCCCCAGGTTTCTCACAGGCCCCAGGTTGGCGGGGGTGGGGTGGGGGGAGAGATAAGTCCATTATGGTGCGCTGAGCTAAGGGCCCTACCAGACACCTGGGCACCGATTGGTGACCCTGGAGCTGTGGCCGTAGCCGTGTGTACCAGCTGGGCAGGGAAGGCTGGCTCTGCAAGGCCAGAGGCTGCTTCTCACCCTGTGGGTGGTCCAGTACCAGAGGAGGCAGTGAGGCTGGCATAGCTCGACCGCATCTTCTCTCTTCCTGCTGCTTTCTGGGTAGGGGAGGCTTTTCGTGGTGATGGCAGGTTCGAGGGTAGCCGGACCCCTGTTGGGAAGAACATCTTGGGTGCAGACTTCTGTACTTTCGGCGCTGGGGGCCAGCTGAGGTAGCACATTGGTTTTGGGTTGGGGGGTCAGTGGGAGCCGAGAGGGTTCTGTCTGGGTGGTTGAAACCAGGCCTCGGACAGGACCTAGTGGCACCTGCTCTCTCTGTGGTCTGTTCCGGAGCCCCAGAGTATGCGAGGCAGTCTCCAGCTCCTGCTCTGGCTGGATCCAGCCCCTCGTGTGCAGGGTCTCCTGCATCCCCAGAGTCCCCGCTGAGGGACACTGTCCTGTCTCTGTCCCCACCTGCCACGTACACAGTCACCCCCACTGGGGCTTTGGTCTCCACTTCTGTAAGGCGAGTTGACCCCAGAAGTGATTTCTAAGGCCCCTTCTGGTCAGACTTTCCGAACTGAGGTCACCTCAGCTCCTTTTTCTGTCTAAATGACAACAGGCGTCTACTCTCCCTTCCCCTCTGCCCATCACGGGCATTTCACACAGATCTGAAAGCTGCTCGCAGAGACTGTTGGGACCCCAGTGCAGTGCACGCGGAGAATCCTGATACTACCTGACGTTCTTAGAGCCTGGATCCCACGCCAGGCGTGGTACTGGGTGCTTAGTACTTCTGACAGATCACCCCGTTGACTCCTCCCGCCACCCCTTCAAGGTGGATCCTGACGTTGTCCCAGGAACAATGAGTCTGAGGCTCAGAGGCCCGAGGAACTGGCCAGTAGGAGAGGTGCCTGGGGCTCCTATCACTTCCCTGTCCCGCCCCCCGCATGGAAATGGGGTGGTGAGAGGAGGTCCTGTTTCCACATCCTCCGAGCCATGTTACTGAGTTAAATACCATGTGCTTTCAGAGCCCATGGAGTCCGTCTATGCTGGGAAAGAAGGGGGGTGGGTGGGAAACCACCATTAAATTCCCTTCTTGTCATAAAAATGGATGCAATTTATTTTTTCTGGCATTCCAATTACATAGACGTTTGTCGCCAGCTGTTTGTTCTAACACGGAGTGTTCTCTCAGCTGCCGTTTCTCCTCTCTCGGTTGACACCGTTAGTCCACACGGCTGGCAGGGACTGGGATGGAGGGGTCGTGGGCTGGGGAGCCCCCCAGGTTAGCTTCCTTGGAACGCAGAACTTGGCCCCTCTGCTGTTCGCCGGGTGGTCCCGAGGTGGGGGAGAGACTGGGGCACTGCTTTCCCCTCTCCTTTCACACTGTCTTCACCTCTTCCTCCTCTCCCCCGCTGACACGCACTCACAGACCCCACCCTTCTCTCCACCATGCTGTGTATGAATGAAAACTTGGGGTCTCGGACAGTGAGAAAGAACCGACCTCTCCTGCTCAGAAAGTCAGAGACGTGCAAAGTCCCCTCTGATGCTGTAACCTCCAGGGCATCTCTTCGAGCCAGGGTGCCCCTCTGGAAACCCCTTCAGAGGCTCGGTGGTCCAGGATGCTACAGGTGGGTGTTGAGTTGAGAGAACCCTACAGTTCCTTTCAGTTCTCTCTGGTGCTGTCATTTAACTTTAAGGCACATACGACAGGGAGACCCTTGGCAAGACCACGAAGTAGGGGAAGTGTAGGCTTTGGCGCTGGAGACCTGGGTTTGAATCACGGCACTGGTACTTCCTACCCTTGTGACCTTGGGTGTGTTACCTAACTTCTCTGATCCCCCGTTCTCTCGTGTGTAAAGTGTGAGCTTATAAACCTTCCTCGCCACCTTGCTGGAAGGATTAAAGGAGATCCAGTATGAGAAAGGGCTGGCCTTTTCTCAGTGCCGGAAGGGAAATCTCAGGAATTTACAGCCACAAGGTAACAACTTCATATGGAATCCCAGGAAGGATCATCTCGGGAAAGGGCAGTGCCTGGAATGGATGAATGACCAGACAAAGGGCAGATAAGGGCAAATAATTCTGAATGGGGGACTCCTGTTTGTCCGGCATTCGGGGCAAACCCCCTGGCCCTGCATCCTTAAAGGGGGGCGAGCACCTAGCCAGCCCAGAAATCCCTGGGCTTTCAAAGTTCACGGATTCATACCAAAGAACATGCATAACGTGTGGTTGTACGTGGTAATAATGCTAATAAACAGACTCTCACCAACAGTCGCGCTGACCGAGCGGGGGGTGCCCATTGCGTGCCGAGCACCTCCCGTACTTTATCTCTACCCTTTATGCTGACCCCACAAGTTAGCACCACTTCCCCATTTCACGGAGGGGAAACTGAGGCCAAGAGAGGGGCAGTAGCTTGCCCAAGGCCATGCAGCGAGGAAGTGGTGGAGCTGCTTTGAGCCCGTGTCTCTTTGGTTCCAAACTCCGAGCTCTTCAGCCGCGCCCGGGCCCTGAAGCTCACATACCGCCCAGCAGGGTGGCCTGAGCCCGGAGACCCCCAGCAAATGCGGGTGCAGGGCCTTGTCAGGAGCAGCAGCTCTTATGTAAGCAGCCAGGCTGTGGCGCTTGCAGGCTCCATTGAGCCGCGGGGAGCCCACAGACCGCTGGGGGTGGCAAGGGGTGGGCCGGGCCGGTGGGGGTGGTGGTGTCAGCAGCCCCCCGCCCCCAGTGCCGCCGCCAGCGAGGCCTGACACGGGGTTAAGTCGCCCTGGCGGCCTCTGGCTGCAGCTGGGAGCGCGCCTGGTTCCCATTCGGGCGCTGTGGTTTTGATTAGCTGTTCCACAAGGCGGGCCTGGTGGCGAGGCCCTGGGAGCTCCGCTGGAACAGAGGGTCCCCCGCCCGGCCGCCGCGGCCCCCCCTCCTGGCAGCCCCAGACTCCAGATGTTCCGAGCGCTCGCTGGGAAGGCCTGCTGGCGCCACGGAGGGCAGAGGGCAGGGAAAGCACGCGAGCTGGAAGCCCAAGCACTCAGTCACCGCAGGCCCTGGCAGCCCGCCCAGCGCTCTGCTGGCATGTTCCCCAGCTCTCCCCTGGCCATCTGTTCCCAAAAAACCCTTTCAGAGCCTCATCATCACTCAGGATACAACAGCACAAGCAGCTGGTTTGGAGGCAGCAGGGAAAACCGTGCAAAAGGTCCTTTGTGAGAGAGGAAACTCGCTTATGAATAACAGGGCTGGACGCCGTAAAAGTTGGCGGCTGGAATCCGTGTTTCTCAGGCGCCGCTGTTTTCTCCGGACTCTTTATCTCCGCTCTTTATTTGGTTTCCCCTTGTTTTCTTTTAATGGTGTTTCTTCCCCTTCTTGCACCAGTTGTGACTTTTCTTCCTCCTCTAAGGTGCCTGAAGGCCACCTAATTAGGTATCCTGGACGCTGCCGAACTGTTTTTCCTTCTCAAAGCTCTTCAAATGGGAGGCGGTTAGAAGTGACTGTTGTCATAAAACCCGGGCTGGAGGAGACGGGGCAGAAAGAAGGTGCCCGGGAGGGCACAGTGTGGGCAGGGCAGCAGAAAGTCGTCAACCCGAGGGAGGGTCGGGGGCAGAGAGAGCGTGGAGACTGCCATCAACACATCGGAAGGCAACACGGAGACGCTCTGGGAGAGCAGTGGCATTAATGAAACGCTCAGCGCCTGGCGCCCCAGCTGATTGCAGTATGACAGGAAGCCTTTTTTAAGAACCGCCGCCACCGCCAGAAACTTCTGGGAGACGTCTGCCTGGAATCTGGGCACCTCCTGGGAGCAGTCACCGGGTGGCCCGAGTGGGGCCCTTGGGCTGTGCTGGGGCAGGGCTGGCAGCTGGGAGGCCAGCATTGGCGGCGGTGGGGAGGGGAGGGCAAGGCCTGGCCACCTTCCTCACACCCCCTGGACCCCTGAGGGGGAGCTGAGAGTCAGGCCCAGGGCTGCCAGGTGGAGGTGGGGAGAGGGACACCTCCCAGGTGTCAGATGGGCGTGACCTCATGGGGGGTCACGGGGCAGGGGCAGGGGACTGGGGGCTTCCCCTTTCCTTTCTCAGTGCCGGCACCCCTTTTTCACTGCCTGCCCCAGTGCTGTCTCGTGAGACCCAGCAGCTCGGCTGCCCCTCACCCCGGCAGTGGAAAAAGCCTGTCGTCCACATCGCCGCGGGTGGCCGGTCCTCACACGCTGAGGCTCGGGCTTCGGAGGGCGTTTCATCTGCGCTTTGCTCAGGCGCCGTACTTCACTCCCTTCTCCTCTCTTCCCAGTTTTGGTTGGAGAGGTGGCAGCTCTGGCAGGACAAAATATATATGAGTTTATCACAATTTCAGGGCCATTCGTCTCCCCGTCTGCAGGGCTGGGCATGGGCCGAGGTCCCCCCTCCCTGCTAAGGCCTTGGCGGGCAGCTACCTAGTCTGGACTCTGAGGCTGGTCTCGTCTCTGCCCAGGGGCCTGCGTGGCTGGGTGGCCTTGCTCAAGTGTCGTATCCGGGAGATGCCAGCCTGACTGCCCACCTCTCCAGGGGTCCGTGGCACAAAGGATGTGAAACTGTTTTGTGAACTCTGTCCTCCCTCCCGTGTCTGCTGCCTGAGAAGCTAGTCCCCGTGGAGCCGAAGGTGAGGAGGGCCTGGGGAAGGAGGTGTGGCCGCTGGCCCCAGGCCCCTGGTGATGACGTGGGGTCCGACCAGTGACCAGAACTTGCTTTCCAGACCTGGGGCTTCCAGAGGAGCAGTGGGAGGAGAATGGAGGACACTGGAGTGACCAGGCCTGTCCTGCCCACTGCCCAGCCTTGAGCCCCTGCCCCTGGCACAGTGGATCGCCTGGCACGGGGGCACCAGCAGGCCCTGGTCATCCTTTTTCTACCTGCCCCTGCAGACCGGAGGCTGGCTCTAGGGGAAGGTATAAATCCCTGCCTTCCTGACCTCCTAGTATAAACGTTTCTAGAGGGCGAAGCAGGAGCCTTTCCTGCCTTCACGGTGCTTAGTTCTCTGCCCAGACTTCATGGCCACCTGGGGCCTGGCCCTGCCGCCCAGCTGCTCCCTGGCGCAGTTCATACCCACCTGAGCCCCTCCCAGCAGCTCTGCTGAAAGCCAGGTCTGACTGCCTCACTCCCCCTGCTCAGGACCCCTCAGGGGCTCTCCACAGGCCAAGGGTAGAGGCCAGACTCCCTTACAGGGCACCTGCCCCTCCCCCTAAGTGACCTGGCTCCAGCCGGTCACTCCCGGTGTCCCAGTTTACACTCCATCAACGCAGAACTCCTCGCCCAGAGGGGCTATTTTTGGCCTCTGTGCTCACGCCGTCCCTTCTGCCTGGAATGCCCTTCTACCCTGTCTGTCTGGCTAAGTCCTGCTCCTCCTGGAAGCCCTCCCTGACCCCTACCCCAGCCTCCACCTCAGGGCCCCATAGCATGGCCACCTCCCTGCCCTTACCATAGGGGGGTGTAGAGTCTAATTCAGGAGCGCATCCTATGATACAGTATGAAGTCATGATATATTATGTGATACTCTATTATGTGATATTTGAGAGCTCATTTTATTGTATTTTTAGGTGATATGTTACTTGATAAATTATGTGATATTAAAACTCTATACTACATTACCTTATGTCACACAATGTGTGTTTAGGACACCTCTCTAGCTAGACTGTCAGCCCTTTCATCTTTGTGTCCCAGCTCCTGGCACAGAGGAGGCTGCCAAGTAATGCACAGCGTTCCTTCCACGCAAATCCACACACGCTGGGGCTGAATATTCCTGAGCTGAAGGCAAAGACTCTAGGGAAGCGTGAACTAGGGGCTTTAGGACACAGACAAGGAAGTGCCCCTGGGCTCCCCCAGGCTCCTGTTTGGGGAGTTTGGGCTCTTGTTGCCTTGAATCAGTGCAGAGAGCTTTGCATTTCAGATCACAGAAACCCCTCTAGCAGCAGCTTAAACTAACAGGGCTCCTGTTTCTCACAGTTAGGAAAGGTGAAGTGAGGAGACTGTTCCCTGGCTCCAAGGCTCTGGTGATGCTAAGGCTTTGGGCTTCTTTCTTGGTCTTTACCTCATGACTGCACAGTGGCTGCCACAGCACTGAGTACTTCATCCACACGCTACATCCAAGGCAGGGCAGGGCCTTGCCGGGAAGAGCGTTTCTCCTCACCAGTTCAGTCAGTCCTGTCCAGCCATCCCCTACCTGCCCTGGAAGAAGGGGTGCTCTCCCTGAAACTGAGGAGGACATTGGGGCCTCTCATCTGGGAGGAGAGTAGGGTAAACGGCCACGTGGCTCATCCCTGGAAAGTTGACCCTGATTTTTGACAGAGTGGTTTTCTTCCCAGTGGGGCTGACGGATGTCATCATAACCTCAACCACAGTGTCAGAACCCCATCTCTGCGAGTTTGCCCACTCCTCCCCCCAGCCCCGCAAAGTGAGGGCCAGTAGCCCTGTTTTCAGTTGACAGCACTGAGGTTCAGAGAACCTAGGTGACTAGGCCACTGGTGACCTGGTTCCTCTGCACAGTGCTTTTCAGTTTGCAGAGGCTTCTCATGCCTCTTATCCTCTTGAGTTCTGCAGTGACCTCCTGAGATCCACGTCACTAACCATGGGAGCTAGATGAGGAGGCTGGGACCCAGGGGGGTGAAGTCACTCAGTGCCACACAGCTGGGTGGGGCCGGGCAGGACCTAGGCTCCTCCAGCCCCGTGAAACAAGCGCTTCTGAATCTAGACCATCACTGCCCTCTGTTCTCCCAAGGTGAGGGGGTCTAGCAGTGACGCGGGTCTGTCTCAGCGCAGCCACTCATGAGCTCTGTCAGCTCGAGCACTTGCCTTCTCCAAGCTTCACTTTCCTCATGAGACGTGGATAGAAATGTCCATGGGTGAGGAGGGTTCAAGGAAATGATGGCCATGAAAGGGCTACGTCAACTGGCTGCACTATGCAGTCACTGGGGCTCCTGGAGGACACTGCTGTCCATCCGGAAGGTGGGAAGAGGGACCTTGAGTGTCCCCTCCCCACCCAGGGACTTAGACTGGGTGGACTTGACTCTGTTGCCAGGCAGCAGACACCGAGTCCGTCCTTCTGCTCTGTGTGTGTGTGTGTGTGTGTGTATGTGCACAGGTTTGTTGGGGCATCTGTAGGCACTGTCTGCCAGGATCAGACGGAGGGCCTCCCACATGGTGGACTGAGTGTCTGGCACTGGGGAGGTGCCCGGAGGTCTTCAAGGGTTTCAGCGCTTCCCCTCTCCCCCAGGGGTCAGGATCCACTTTGGCACCCACCCCCTCCACGTATACACGCAGTGGTGGTTTGTTTATTCAACAGAAGCAGAAAAAGATGAATTAAGCTCGAAGCACGCTGTACGTTTATTTAAGAATAAACAGTTTTGAGTGTTTACTATGTGCCAGGCATTGTTTTAGGTGCTGGGTCACTCTGGAGAACAAAACAAAGGCCCCACCCTTTGGAACTCAGGCTGAACGACACAAAGGCCGGGCAGGAAAGCTCACAGGAGAGCCCTGCAGGACCTTGTTCGCAGCCCACTGTGCTCAGCTCTGTGCACAGTTCTTACAAGCCTGCCTCCCTGGAGGCTCGGGTCAGAGCAGCTGAGCAGAAACAACCAGGAGACCAGCTCCTGGAGCAGGTGCAGTGACAGCCCCCAGAATCACAGCCAGTGGCCTGATGGCGTGGGAGGAAACAGAGAACAAAAAGGGCAACACCAGGGGCTCAGAAAAGCCAAGGGGCTTGGAGCCATTTGGTGTCGGGGTGAGGGGCCCCAGGAGCCTCAAGGACCTGGGGAGTCTTCTGTAGACTGACGTTCCCGGGCTTGACCTTGAGTTGTCAAGGGGAAGCTGAAGTTCATCCAGTAGCGTCTGACGGAGAATGCAGGGAAGTGCATCAATTATTGGGAACTGGGACCTGTCCAAGCTGTTTGGGCACAGAAAACACACGGCTTCCTTTCTCTAGGGAAAGTCACTCCTGCTCAGGGGCTTGTTCTCCTGCGGGGGCAGCGCTGGGCGGGTCGGGGTCCTTGTCTGTTTTGCTCACTGCGGGGGCCCCCCCCACCGTGCTCTGAATGGAGCCGGGCACAGTCTGAACACTCAGTACGTGCTTGCCGAATGAATGGAAGCGTGAAAGCCCAAGCAAGTGAGGTGTTTCTAGCTGCCTTCCACACTATCTCGTGGGCAGCTAGCTCCTCTCTGCCGTGTCCCCAGTGGGGCCCTGGCCACCTGATGGGGAGACACAGTTCCTGCCTTGAGGAGCTGACATGGAAATGGGGGGAGACCCCCCCACACATACATACACACGTGTGTGTACTGACATGTGGCTGCCTCACCCTGAGTGCTTGGCTTCGCAGCCTTTGTGACCTTTAATCCTCTCTTCAGCCTCAGACAGTAGACTACTATTATTGCCATTTTATAGGTGGAGAAACCGAGGCACAGAGAGGTGACGTCAGTGCTCCAAGTCCCACGGCTGGTGGAATGGGGAAGTCAGGATTCAAACAGAGGCTGTGTGATGCCACAGCCGGCACCTTTAGCCACTCCGCCGCACTGCGTCCGTGAGGGTGCTTGTGCGTCAGGGAGCGTATGTACGTGCACTTAAGTGTGTGTGTGGGTGAAAGATCCGTTTCTCTTCCCAGTACTGTTGTGGTGTCACTGACGGTCAGGGTGGTGGTGAGTGAAGAGCCCTGATCAGAGATGTCCTACCCTTTCCTGGATCCCACAGTAGCTCCAGAGTCTAGCTATGAGGGGCTTAGGGACGATGGGAGGGGCCGGAGGGGGGGTTTGCACACTTTTTTAAGAAATCATCTGTCCAGGGGCCTGGTGGCCTCTCCCAGCCACCCCATTATTGCCTCCACTGATCCTGAACTATCCACAGCTAGACTCTGACTGGGGGTCTCCTGAAGACATGCTGTGGGCTTTGCAAAGGCTTGTGGGCCGGCACTTCAGCATGAATTGGCTTGTCTGGTTGATGCCCCCTCACTCCTGCTGTCGCTTTGCTATAAGGATTGGGGAGGGGAGGCGGAGGGACTTCCCTGGTGGTCCAGTGGCTAAGGCTCCGCGCTCCCAATGCAGGGGGCCTAGGTTCGATCCCTGGTCAGGGAACTAGATCCCACGGGCCAGCACTAAAGATCCCGCGTGCTGCAGCGAAGATCCTGTGTGCCACAACTAAGGCCTGATGCAGCCAAAATAAATTAAATTAAAAAAAGGATTGGGGAGAGGGGAGGCACGGAGATATGCAGAAGCATGATGGGGCCCCCGGGGACCCCCGACACTGTGGTTGGGGGTGTGTGTATATGTGTAGTGTTGGCGGGGGGTGGGGGGCGTGTGTGAGGGTCATGAGTCGGGGCCCTAGGGACGCTTCCAGGGAGCAGGGCCTTCCTCACCTGGCTGGGCCACGTGTCTGCCCAGCTATCTGCTGCCCTCCAGCCCGGGTGCCTTCTCTGGCTATGGGGCAAGGGCAGGAGCTCCTTGAGCTTCTGGGATCTGGAAGGGCAGCGTGCAGCGAAGTGGAATTGGCTGGACAACCTCACAGGATGGGGAGCAGATGGGAAGCTGCAGCAGCTGGGCCTCAGGCCTCACCCAGGCCAGCTCGGCTCTTGCCGTGCCCTGTACTGTGGGTGGGGTGAGGTGGGGACCAAGAAAGGCAGATAGGCTGACAGACGTGGAGAGAGAAGCAGAGGGGAGGCCAAGAGAGAGCTGGTACAGAGAGACGCGGCGGGAGCACCGAGAGAGAAGCAGAGATGGTCAGCCTGCAGCCCGAGAAGTGTCGGCCCGACGGCGCCTGGGGTCTCCCTGCCCATCCCCTGCAGGAGTGGGTTCTCCCTCTGAGCTCTGGCCCGGCTCTGCAAGCGCCGGGCCTCCCACCTTCCCTTAGGCCCCAGGGGATGAAGGCTGAGGCTTTCTTAGCACCAAGAGAGGTGGCAGCTGGGGGGGTGGCTTGAGGACTTTCTAGTCCCGATTGCCAGTGAAGAAGCTGAATCCTCTAGGGACTGAGGGGTCTGCCTTGCTCTGCTGCATCCTAGCGTGTGACCGAGGGCCTCCATTTCCCCATCTGCAAAATGGAAGCAGCGACAGCACCTCCCAAGGACTGTACAACCGCACATGCAAAGGAGTGTGTTGGGCTCCGGACGAGGCCGCCCTCAGCCGATTCACGGACTACTGTCCCCAGGCCTGGGAGGACGACCTGGCCCCCTGTCTCAGGAGCCCGTGGTGGAGCCGTGTGGGGGGAGCATGTGGGCGATGGCAGCTGCACCAGCCATAACTCGAGCACAGAGGGGTGTAGGAGGAGTCGGTATGAAGTGCTTGGAGGCTTCAGAGGGGGAACACATTTCCCCAGACTGCAGTGAGGTGGGTTTCGGGGCAGGCAGCTGGACTGGAGGCCCCATTGTCCTGGACTGGGGACACAGCAGGGACACAGGCAGCAGAACCCTGCCCTCCTGGAGTCTCCGTTCCCATGGGTGGAAGTAACTCCACGCAGGGCTGTACTGGAACAGAGGGGACGCCCGGGACTGGACGGTGCTCTCTTAGTGCTGGCCCGGGTGCCTGGGTCCCAGCTTCAGCTCCAGCATCTTAGCACAGGAGGGGTCCCCAGTGTTACTCAGTGGTGGTTTCCTACAGCTAGGAAAGTTCTTCTGTATGTCCTTGACTGACCCTGAGGTTTGAACATAAATGTTGGCCCCAGTCAGCGAGCGGTTTAGACTGCTGGACCCACTGTTGCTCCTGACCTGGGCCGGCAGGGCAGAACGTCCTCCTAGCATCACAGGAAGCTATCTGCACCCTGTAGCCGGGAGCTCCTGGCAATCATATTCACTTCTCTGACGAGTGGCCTGGAGGGACACAGCGGGGGGCAGGGGGAAGAGGTGACTCGACAGCATCTACCAGGATAGCATTTTGGTGGTTTCTGCTCTGCCCTGGGGTTAGACTGTAAGCTGCTGCAGGGCAGGGCCTCCAACCCTGACGCCTGTCACAGAGCTGACGGGAGGAACTCAATAAATCTTTGATGACTGAATGAAGTTTTCCCCCAGTTCATGGTCCCCAGGCGGCTTCTCCTGGCTCACAAGGGGCTCTGGCTATAACTTTGCAACTCTCAGATCCTGGCACCTGGAGAGCCCTCCCAGCCTGGACACAGTGTGGTCGTTGATTCACACCGTGTTCCTGCCCTCAGCAAAGGGCCGCCAGCTCCAACTGCTCATAAATTTCCTGCCTGTCACCCGTGGCGCCCAGGCCAGGCGAGGCGGGAGGCGCTGGGGGTGGGCTGGTCCATACCTGCTTCCAGTTCCCTGGGAAGTTTGGAGGCCAGAAGCCCAGGCCTATGCTTGTGCCCAGAATAACCTCAGCAGAGCCTGGCCCTTGGAGAGGTGGAAGCAGATCTGCCAGATGCAAAGATGTATGGGCTGGAGTGTTGGAGAAAACACAAACACCAGCTTGCCGTGCAGTTTGCACAAGCTGATTTCACTCCCATGAAATCCAACATAGGTCTGCCTACGCATAGGAAAAGTATGTGGATGGATGGGCCTAGAGATGATCATACTAAGTGAAGCAAGTCAGACAGAGAAAGACAAATACCATATGATATCACTTATCGGTAGAATCTTAAAAATGATACAAGCGAATTTGTTTACACAACAAAAACAGACTCAAAGGCATAGAAAACAAACTCATGGTTACCGAAGGGGAAAAGGGTGGGAAGGGATAAATTAGGAGTTTGGAATTAACAAATACGCACTACTACATATAAAAGAGATAAACAGTGAGGACCTACTGTATAGCACAGGGAACTATAGTCAATGTCTTGTAATAACCTATAATCGAAAAGAATCTAAAAAAATATATATATATATGTACGTATATATGTGTGTGTGTATATATATATATATATATATAACGGAATCACTTTGCTGTGCACTTGAAACCAACACAGCATTGTGTATCAACTAGGAAAAAAAAAAGGAAAAGTATGTGGAACAGCAATCACCCAGCACTATCATGGTTTCTCTCGGTGGGGAGATGGAGGTGATTTAAATGGTTTTCTTCTGTTCACTCTTCTGTGTTTTCTAACTTTTCTATAATTAACATATACTACTTAGGCATTTACAAAAATTTTAACAGTTTTTTAAATTATAAATTTATTTATTTTTGGCCGCGTTGGGTCTTCGTTGCTGTGCGCGGGCTTTCTCTAGTTGTGGCGAGCGGGGACGACTCTTCATTGCGGTGCGCGGGCTTCTCGTTGCGATGGCTTCTCTTGTTGTGGAGCACGGGATCTAGGTGCGTGGGCTTCAGCAGTTGTGGCACACAGGCTCAGCAGTTGTGGTGCACGGGCTTAGTTGCTCTGCCGCATGTGGGATCTTCCCGGACCAGGGATTGAACCCGTGTCCCCTGCATTGGCAGGCGGATTCTTAACCACTGTGCCACCAGGGAAGTCCCAAAATCTTTAACATTTTTATTGAGATTATAGTTTACCCATTTAAAATGTACAATTCAATGATTTTTTAGTTTTTTCACTAAAATGTGGCCATCACCACAGCCAATTTTAGAGCATTTTCATCAGGCCCCAAAGAAACCCCATATGCTTTAGCAATCTCCTCCCTCCCAGCCCTAGGCAACCACTAATCTATGGGTTTCCCTGTTCTGGACATTTCATGGGAATGGAATCCTGTAATACGTGGGCTTTTGTGCCTGGCTCCTTTCACCTAGCGTACTGTTTTCAAGGTTCATCCAAGTTCTGTCATATGTCAGTACTTCATTCCTTTTTATGGCTGAATAATATTCCATTGTATGAATATACCACACTTTGGTTATTCATTCGTCATGGATGTGACTTAAGTAATTTAAAAGTTGTGCTTATTTTTAAAAAAGAATTCGTCTAAAGCAGATTGGCCGAGATGACAGTTGGTTCCATATGACTATTTCTGGTTACTTCTTTTGAGACCTTTCAGCCTGTGATGCCATTTTATGTTTTCAAACACCAGTGAATCACACCAAGGACCCAGCTCTTTGCAGGAATGGGAGCTGGTGCTTACACTGCGTGCCAGGCCCTGCTGGGAGTGTGGCTCTCTCATCCCATTGATTCTTTGCAACTGAGCTAGAAAGTGGATACTATTACTGTGCTCATTTTATCTTTTTAATTTTTACTGGAGTATAGTTGATTGGCAGTGTTGTGTTAGTTTCAGGTGTACAGAAAAGTGAATCAGTTATACATATACATATATCCACTTTTTTTCAGATTCTTTTCCCATATAGGTCATTACAGAGGACTGAGTAGAGTTTCCTGTGCTGTACAGTAGGTCCTTATTAGTTACCTATTTTATATATAATAGGTGTATATGTCAATCCCGATCTCACAGTTTATCCCTCCCCTGTGCTCATTTTAAAGATGAGGAAACTGAGGCTTTGAGAGATCAACCAGCCTGCCCAGGGCCCCAGAGTCCCGCTGACTTTGGGGCCAAGATGAACCCTAGTGGTCAGCATTTAGAACCAAACCCTTTCTAGCCCATATATTGGTGTACGTAAAAGTGAAAGGTAAAATAATGCCTGATAGTGTGGGGCTTGACGAATACTTCTCCCATGCCCTCCCTGCTTGTCTTTCATATTTTAGTTTTAAAGTAACATTGCAATCTGACTGCTCCTTTTAGGACAAACCATAAAAAACAAAAAACTCAGGATTTCAGTCCCATTTGACGTCTTTCTCTACACATAGAAGGCTCTATACAAATTGCTTAAATACAGAAAGATGTATGATTTGAAAACAGTCAAAAATGGTTAAATAAGGCTTCCCTGGTGGCGCAGTGGTTGAAAGTCCGCCTGCCGATGCAGGGGACACGGGTTCGTGCCCCGGTCCGGGAAGATCCCACATGCCGCGGAGCGGCTGGGCCCGTGAGCCATGGCCGCTGAGCCTGCGCGTCCGGAGCCTGTGCTCCGCAACGGGAGAGGCCACAACAGTGAGAGGCCCGCATCCCGCAGAAAAACAAAAAACAAACAAACAAACAAAAAGGTTAAATAGGTGAAGTGACTGAAAATGAACTTAAAAGGTAAAATAACTTATAGGCAGAAATAATCGTTTTTTTTAAAATGCCCTCAAGTGATAAAATTACCCTGAAGCTCATAGAAGTGACGAGGAGAAGAAACCAATCCACTTAAAGCCAGGGACAAACTTAGTAAACAGAGGAGGTATAATTAGAAATTTAAAAACTGGAAGTGAACAAAACCAGACAGATACAACATTGTTCCTGGGTTCACAACAATTACCAAAAGTTCCCCTAAAACATAGGCACAGTTACAAAAATGCTCAGTGTTACATTTGAAATAGGAAACGTATCTGGTGGTACTTAAATGCTACAGTAAATAAAATGCCTGGTAACTGGAAATATTCACACGTCCAACAAATAACAAATATTTATTGAGATGCTACTGTGTGTCCAGACTGTTCTAGGCTCTGGGGCTATAGCAGCGAACAAAACGACCATGTCCCTGCCATTGTGGAGCTGCCATTCTGACCACAAATGAGTGAGCAGATAAAAAGATGATTTCTGGAAATTCCCTGGCGGTCCAGTGGTTAGGACTCTGCACTTTCACTGCCGAGGGCACGGTTTGATCCCTGGTTGGGGAACTAAGATCCTGAATGCCATACTGTGGCCAAAAAAGAAAAAAAGATGATTTCTGAATGTGATAAACCCAGACACTTTGTCACCCTGACCAAATCACTTCAGTCGGACTCAGCACGTCAGACCTGCTGAAAGGGACCTGGGAGGCATCTTGTCTAGTCATTTTTAAAGTTTGTATTAGTGAGCAGCAAGACCTGTGTTTAAAGGGCATCTTTTGTGTGGAGGGGTCATGCTGCAGGGGGCTCCTCAGGACGGTGAGAGCCTTACCCAGCTATAATCAGAGGCTTGGCCGCAGTGGGAACACCACACACAGAAGGCCAGAGGCAGAGGGGACGCAAGAGGCCCTTTCAAGCTGTGCTTCTCACATGGACCCAAGCAGGATGTTGCCAGGAGTTACATGAGAAGGGGGTCTGTGGTGTGGTTGTCACAGTGGGGAGTATGTCCAGTCCTCTCCCCTGTATTTGCAGTTATGCTTGCATGTGTGCGTGCACACACATCCACACCTACACTTACGTACACACGCGTGCGCGCACACACACACATACCCCACCTCTTCTGAAGGGATGGCATAGGTAGGTTTGTCTCCTGTCTCTCAGCCACACCAGATTGGTCTAGGGGAAGGAATCTGACTGAGGCTGGACCAACTGACTGCCTTCACTGGGTCTTCGGGGTTGGGATGCTGAGAGATTGGGCCAATGGGCAGACAGGCAAGACAGAAGCAGAGCCTGGAGGTGGCTGAGTGATGTTGTTGGCAGGTACCTGGAGGGAAGGGCCATAGATTGCCCCTACTGCAGTTCAGCAAGCTTTCCTGAGACTTTCCCCCAGTCCCTCTGAAATGCCCTTGTGCAGCCTTAAATAACGGGAAGAGTAGAGTGAGTTTCTACTCCTCACAATGCGGTTGCAGTCACACAATCAGATGGGTTGGGGAAACACTGGGTAAGTAAAGCCACACGAATTTCTTTACCGTAGGACTTTTCAGAGACTTTAATATGTTCATATACACGGTGACTTTCCAAAGTCGGGCCAAGGTCTGTGATGTTTCCCAAACTCATGGGATATACCTCACCTGGCTAGTATTCTGAAGAGCACCCTTTGGGGAGTGCTAATCCAACGTACGTGCACTTGCCGTACAGGTGAAGGAATTAAAGCACAGAGAGGGAGAGTCAGTTCCCCAAGGTCACACAGTCGGTTAATTGCAAAAAAAGGTCGTGGCACCTAAGGCCTCCCAGTGTTCTTCCCACCACGCTCCAGTTGACATGAGGCTTCCTTGGACGGATGATGCCTGTGCTGGCATTCCTGGACCAAGGTGGGTGGTGGGAACGCAGGTCCAGTGTAGACGTTAGGGAAAGGGTGGGGTTGAGAATTGCAGGTCGGGCCTTGGCGAGAGAAACCCCTGTCTCCCTTGCTCTTGGGTGGTAGCCATGGCTTCAGTGGAGTCTGAGAGCCGACGGAGGGCTTGGGGCTGGGCCCGGCCGGGCGGCCGCCTTTACAGGGCAGCCAGTGGGATGGCTTCAGCTGCCCCAGCCTTCCGTGCCTTCCCTGACCGCAGGCAGACTGAACAAGGGAGGAACTCCGGGCCAGTCCTCCGCAGGGCCCGCCCAGGCAGCCAGCGCCGGGATGACGCGGCTGTAAATCACCCCGTGGACCACAGACCCAGTGCCATCCCCACGGGTTTCCTTTCCGCTTCTTAATCCTCCTCAGACTCGGTAACAAAAAGCAGATTCCTGCTGGGGCCAGCCACGCACCATGGGCTCGGAGAATGTGAGCCTGGATTCACCACATCAAGATGCTACCTCCTCTCACTTTTCCTTTTCCCCTTCTTAGCCTCTGTTAGCTGGAGGACACTCCCTCCTCCTGGCTGGGCTCCCTCGCCCTCCCTGGACCCCACTTCCAGCCTTGCCCCGGCCTCGCACCTTGGCTGCCTGCCCAGCGCCGCCCAGGCCTGAGGCTCACTAGGGCCTGTGGTTAGCAGCCCCTCCAGCCTCGTGGTTTGGCTGCAGCCCGGCTCCCCGAGCCTCCCTTTCAGCAGGAGCAGGCTCCTTGTGGTAGAATAAACACTGCCGATCTGGATTCGAATCGTGGTGCTGCCAACTCGTAGCACTTACCTCTGAGCTGGGGACGTGAGAAGCGCCCTGGCATGTCAGAGGTGCCTGACAGATGTTTTGCTTCAAAAATAAGTGCTTAGCTGTTTGTTCAGGGTTGTTGCAGGAAACGGGAGAGAAGGATTTGGAACTGCGGTATTAGGGCTGTGCTGTGCCCAGTTAGCGGATGGCTGTTATTCTCCTGCGTCTTCTGGGTGGACTGGGAGCCCCTGAAGAGCCTCCCCACCAGCTCTGACCTCCCCCAAAACTAAAGCCCGGTAGCCCCAGGACCTTTTCGCATCTCCTGTCCCTTCCTGTAGCAAAATCATGCCCTCTGGTCAGTTTTCTCATGAGCAACACCAAGTTCAGCTGCCAGTGTGAAGTTTCCGAAGGTCAGGACTGCAAGGAACTGAAAGACGGTCTAACCTAGGGGTTTCCCAATTTGCCCCAGAGCACCTGGGTTCTCACAGCCACCCCAGGCTCCACGTTGGAAGGAATACTGTAGACTCTGGGCTCCCCTCTCTCTGTGTCCCCTGTGCTCTCCCGATCCAAATAGACTACAACCGTGTTCATCTGTTTTCTGTGTTCGAATTCCCAGGTCAGACTTCATTTCTACTACAGCTGAGGACACTGTCCTCTTATAGATGAAGACACTGTCATTTTATAGATGAGACCACTGAGGCCCAGCTGGCGGGGGGATGGGCTGCACCTAGAGTCAGCCTCTTGGCTGCCGGTGTAGTGTCTTGTCTGAAGGGTGTAGGGCAGCGGTCCCCAACCTTTTTGGCAGCAGGGCCCGGTTTCGTGGAAGACAGATTTTCCACGGACCATGGGGGAGGGGAGGGTTCAGGCGGTGATGGGAGTGATGGGCAGCGGCAGACGAAGCTTTGCTGGCTCGGCCACTGCTCACCTCCTGCTGCGCAGCCCGGTTCCTAACAGGCTGCAGACTGGTACAGGGGTCCCGGGGGTTGGGGACCCCTGGTGTAGGGAGAAGGAGGTAAGGATGCCATTCCCGTGGGGGGACAGGGCTGACTCTGATATCCCTCAGAGGTGTGACCTGGCGGACTGTGGTATCAGGATCAGGGGTCCCTGAGCTTCCTCTACAACCCCGCCCATCCCCCAAACCAGCAAAATCAGCAGTGGCTCTGAAATGCAGCAAGGTAGGGGTGGGGAGTAAGGGGACGACGTGGGCTCTGGCAGCAGCCGGTCCTGGGTCCAGATCCTGGCTCCATCCCTTACCGAACCTTTCAAGATTCAGTCCCTGCCTGGGCCATACGAGTCCCTCCCGAGCCCCTCCCCGGGCAGCCGCGAGGATCGAGTAAGAGGAGGTACCATGGGCGCCGGCACCTGGTACAGGTCGGCCTTGTGGAGTCAGGACCAGTGGGGGCTACTTCTGACCATTGGTTGGTTTTCGTTTGTTTGTTTTTTGGCTTTTTAAAAATTTTTATTTATTTAATTTTTATTTTTGGCTGCGTTGGGTCTTTGTTGCTGCGCACGGGCTTTCTCTAGTTGTGGCGGGCGGGGGCTACTCTTCCTTGCGGTGCGCGGGCTTCTCATTGCGGTGGTTTCTCTTGTGGATTCTCATTGTGGTGGCTTCTCTTGTTGCGGAGCACGGGCTCATGGGCTTCAGTAGCTGTGGCTCGTGGGCTCTAGGCTTGTGGGCTTCAGTAGTTGTGGCGCACGGGCTTAGTTGCTCCGCGGCATGTGGGATCTTCCGGGACCAGGGCTTGAACCCGTGTCCTCTGCGTTGGCAGGCGGATCCGTAACCACTGCGCCACCGGGGAAGCCCTTCTTTTTGTTTGTTTGCTTGTTTATTGACGTATAGTTGGTTTACAATATTATATTAGTTTCAGGTATATAATATAGGGATTCAAAATTTTTATAGATTATATTCCATTTAAAGTTAGTATAAAATATTGGCTCTAATGCCTGTGCTATACAATATATCCTTTTAGCTTATTTATTTTATTTTTTGTTTGTTTCTTTATTTTTAAAAAACATTTATTTATTTATTTATTTGGCTGTGCCGGGTCTTAGCTGCTGTTTCTTTATTTCTTTAGTTTATTTTTTTATATTGGAGTATATTTGATTTATAATGTTGTGTTAGTTTCAGGTGTACAGCAAAGTGATTCAGTTTTATATATAGATATATACAGATATCTATTCTTTTTCAGATTATTTTCCCATATAGGTTATGACAGAGTATTGAGTAGAGTTCCCGGTGCTCTACGGTAGGTCCTTGTTGATTATCTGTTTTAGATACAGTAGTGTGTATATGTTAATCCCAACCTCCTAATTTCTCCCTCTCCTCCCATTGGTTGTTTCTTTCAGGAGTGACCGGCCATGGGCTTGTCCAAGGACGCTGCTGTGGGCCCTCTTTCCAGTCAAGCTTGAGGAGAAGGTGAGCTCGCCAAGTCCAGCCTTGTCGTCCTCTCTAAGTTGCCACCGGATGCTCAGACCACCACCTCTCAGGACAGAAGCTTGCCTGCCCCCTCTCGCCCTCTCCCCCCGCCCCACCCCGCAACCACTCCACAGTGACTTTGCACTTTGCTCTCTGCCTGGTGGGACGGGGAGAGCAAAGCCTTCCCCTTGCCCGGGCCTGAGGCCCACCGTCTGGCTGCAGAAATTCATTGCCAAAGATTCGACAGAGACACTGAACAAAATGGGGTGAGAAGACCCCATAGTGAAAAGCCACACTGTTGCTCTGTGATGTTTACTCCTCCTGTTGCCCGGGTCCCATCTCACGCCAAAGAAGAGTCAGCAGTTCCACTAGGAACTCGTGGAAAGGATGGACGTTTGGTGACTGTTGGAAGCGCTTGACCCTCTGACCCGGAACTCCCTTTCTACAGCTGGGCCCCGAGCTGGCTGGACGCAGATAAGCCTTCTGGCTTATCGGTGATAGGGAGGCTGTGACAGGGAGGCTGGGGGCACCTGTGGGGAATGAGGTCTGAGATCCCGGCCCCCCTCTCCTTCCCACTGGCTGCCCAGGCCTCTGACCCTGATTTTCCCATGTTCCCTGGGCGCAGGCTCCTTCTTGGGCCCTAAGCATCGTGAGAAGTGAATGGGAGGGTGGGGGGCAATACTGACCACCCGTACCTCACCCCAGGGCCTTGCCCCAAGGTGACCCCCAGCCGGTCCAGCCAGCCACTCCTTGCCAGGGCCCCGCCCTCCTGACTGGGCACACAAGATGGCACCCTGCCTGGGGGCCGGCGGGCTGTGATGGCTGTGCAGGGGGGCGGAGGGGAGGAAGGGACCAGGGGAATGGGCCAGTATGTGGGGAGGCGGGCATGTTCAAAGTCAAGGCCTGTTCCTTCCTTGTGCACAAGGCCAAAGCTGTTCACATCTGTGCTCAACCATCTGCTTCAAATTGAAGTAAAAGCCCCAACATGTAACGAAAACACTTGCTTGTGTTGATGGACCCTGTGGGTGACCAGGACTTTGGCCGGTCAGTTGGAGAGGGTGGTGGGGGGAGGGAGAGGTTGAGAGCCCTTCGGGAAGTGAGCTGTGTGTGTGTAAGGGGGTGGGGCCCTCGCCATGGCCTCGGCCTGGACTAGTGACCAGGAGGCCAGGTCAGGAACGTGCCTCGTTCACTCCAGACTGTGCGTTTATAAGGTGGGGACTGAATTTTTTTTTTTTTTTTATTTAGGAGTTTATTAATTAATTTATTTATTTTTGTTGTGTTAGGTCCTCGCTTCTGTGCCAGGGCCCTCTCTAGCTGTGGCAAGCGGGGGCCACGCCCCATCCCAGTGCACTGGCCTCCCACCATCACGGCCTATCCCGTTGCGGAGCACAGGCTCCAGACGCGCAGGCTCAGTATTTGGGGCTCATGGGCCCAGGTGCTCCGCAGCACGTGGGATCCTCCCAGACCAGGGCTCGAACCCGTATCCCCCGCAATAGCAGACAGACTCTCAACCACTGCACCATCAGGGAAGCCCCGGGGACTGAATTTTTAATCCCATTGTACAGATGAGGAACCTGAGGCGGGGAGGAGACAGGGCCAGGCAGTGACAGAAACAGTTCTCACGTCAGGGCGGCCTCACTCCACTGCCTGTGCTCTTAGTGCCTCTCCAGCCCCATAGGCCAGCTCGTGCCCCAAGTCTTTGTGTGGCCTTGGCCTAAGATGGGGCAATAATGGTTCAGTGGGGATGGGGGAGGGTTAATAAGAGGACAAGGAAAGGACTGTCAGGCCAGAGGGCTGTGTAGGAGGGGCAGGGCTGCCCCAGGAGAGGGGAGGTGATGAGGGAAGGAGGCTGTGCCCTTGCAGAATACACACCTGTCCCATGGTTCCGCCCAGTGTCACCCTCTCTTGTCTACTCCCGGGCTCCTGGGCTGGAGCTGCAGTGTCTGCGCCTCCTCTTGCACCAGTGTTTTCCAGACATGGCTCTGGCCAAGGACCGAGCTGTGTGGGCTGGTCCTGGATCTGGGGCAGAAGCAGGGGCCACAGGCTGCTCGTGGAGCTCCTCAGAGCAACAGTGCCCTGGAAACAGGCCAGGTAGAGTGGGCTTGGAGTTGGTGGGGGAGGTGGTCACAGTCACCCCAGGCCTCTAGGCACAGATGACAGACTCACTCTGGTGTCCCTCTGAGCCTCTGAGTAACACTGGTGGCATTTCCTAGGGAAGCAGGAAATGTGGACCAACCTGCATCAAACTTGTTCACATAAGAGGACCCTGTTACAAACGGTTTGGGGAGATACCCCCATCCTGCTGACAAGGGAGCAGACCTGTGGCCTTTCTACCCAGAAACAATAATGGTCTCTACTCCCCACCCCTCTCCTGCTCAAGGCCTTCATTACGTACTTCCCTTCCATTCTGAAGCATCTATTGATCACCAGCTGCATAGCCGACTCTAAGCTGGGTATCAGGAATAGAGAGATGGATCCCATGCAGTGTCTTCACAGAGCTCAGAGTTCTGAACAGAAGGTGGGACGGACAGATAGGCAAGCAAATAACTGTGATACAGTTGGATGACTAAGGTGTTGTTGGAAGTTTCGGGAAAGAAAAAGGTAACTCTCCCTGGGGAGGTATCCTGAAGGGCTATCCTAGAAAGGAGCTATGTGAGTTGGGTCATGAAGAATGAATAGAAGTTTTCTGAGCAGAGGAAAGGAAGAAGGACTTTCTATGCAGAGAAGTATTCAGCCCTCGAAAGACATTGGAATCACCTGAGGAGATTTTAAAATACTGACATAAAGTATTAATACCAAAGTTCCGTCTCTAGAAATTCTGCTCTATTGGTCTGGAGTGTGGTCTGGGCATCTGGGATTTTTAAAAGCTCCCCAAGTGATTCCAATGTGCAGGCAAGGTTGAGAGCTACTGGTTGAAGTGGGCTGAGATCTCTGACAAGTGATTTAGAATCACTGATATGGGCTCCAGGCTGTGCCAAAAATGTACAGGGATATGTGTGTGTGTGTGTGTGTGTGTGTGTGTGCGCGCGCGCGCGCGTGCGTATCCAAATAGACAAGCTAATTGTGATACCGTCAGACGACGGCACGAACGTATGCACACAGGTATGTGTGTATATGAGTGATTGAAAGTCCACGCTTTTCTTTCCTTTTTCAGCTCCCCTCCCAATACAGCAGCTTGTGTTCTTGTGCACACATATGTACACACACACACTCCTTCTCGTGTGCATATGCACACCCAGATACCCACTGTGTACATTCCCAGGGAAGGGAAATCCATTGCACATGGATTCAGATTTCATCGGCAGCCTTCTCAACAGTTTGTGTAAACAGCCATGCAAGAAGGCCCTCAGCAGAATAAAAGTTATGAAGAGCCACCCTCATGGGGCCTTGACAGCGCCCGTCCTGGGCAGCCGAGGGTGTGGTCACAGGGCCCCTGCAGATTTGTTTGCACACACACCCTCTGTGATCCGTTGTTTGCTCTGGGTCCTGGCTCCACGTGCCGGGGATGGCTCATCAGACACCAGCCACAGAGGGAGGGTGTCCATGTTGGAGGCCACGTGTGTACACACGTGTCTGCACCGCTGGTGCATGCCTGGTTCCTGCAGCATGCTTGCTTCCTGCTCTCCAAAGGACAAAACCACAAACAATGGCTCTGCGAGTCGGAGATCTCCCCAGCTCAAGGCTGGGCCTTCCAGGACTCTTCAAAAACTCCGTGCACACGGGCTGCCCGCTGCTTCCCGGTTCCGGCCTCGGACAATGGCAGAAGAGAGGTGTGAATTCTGGGGAGGGCCTTGCACGCGTCCCTGGGCCCCTTTTTGGTCTCACAGCATGGCCAGGGCCCCGGTGGATTCTGTCACCCCACACTGTCCTTCCTCCCGGCCCCATGGCCCACTGCGCTGTCCTGGACCTCCTCCTTCCCCCGCCCCCCTCCACCTCACCTTGTCCTGTGCTGTCCTATTTCTTTTCCTGATCCCTCCCACCCATCTCCCCTTCCTTCCAAGCCAGTGAGAGAGGCAGGAGCCGGCAGGTCTCAGGGGCTGGGAACTGGGTAGCAGAGCCGTGAGCAGGGACCGTGTAGGGAGCTGAGGTGCAGACAGGGCTCCTGTGTGCCCGAGATACAGGGCAGAGACCTGGGTACCGCTAAATAGTCTGAGCTGTACAGTAAGGCAGCCAGGGCAGGCCTGCTAGGGGCCTGGAGCAGGGGTTGCACTTGCCTCCCACCTTCCACGCTGCTTGCTGGGCTAAAAGGGACTGTTGCCAGCAGGCCGGCTGACAGATAGCCTGGCCTTCTCAAAGCAAGACTCAGACATCTCCATCGTGTTTCCTTCAGCGGATTTGTGTTGCCATTCTCCCTCTGTCTCTCTGCCACCTGCACAGCTGCTTTCTGTTTCCAGGCTCCAGGACGACAGGAAGGCATGGAGGAGACCCTGCCTAGGCGAGGGGTGGAGAGGAGGGGGCGGCTGGCTTGGCCCTTTGCCCCAGGGTCCTCACCTTCTCACGGGTCCCCTCTGGTCCCCTGGACCCCAGACAAGCTATGTCTGCCTCCCTGAAGCCAGGCACTCCAAGGAACTTGGATTTATAAATAACGACTTTGTTTTACGGCTATGCGGGCATGTGTCTAATATCCACATGGCGCTATGGATTCCTAGAGGGGAAAGATTAGGTCAAATACATCTCCAAATCCTTGAAAAGGCCTTGCAAAATGTATATATTGGTTTCTTTGTTGAATGAATGGATAAAAATGAAAAATATGGTAAGTCACGCATGTATTTTCTTCCTTCCGCAAATAACTACCAAGCAGCTAATTTATTCAAGACCCTGAGAGACTCGGACACAGGCCTTTGCCAAGGCTTCAAAGAGGCTCAAAGGGAGAAAGTCCAGAGCAGAGTGGAGCCCAGGCCTGGGGCTTTTGCTCTTTCTGTGGCTGAGCCTTTGAGAACTGTGCTCCTGCAAAGAGGAGAGCTTCATAGCACCTGCACCTGGCATGCAGTAGGTGTTGAATAAACATTTATTGAAGGTGTGGGGATGAACGAATGAACGCTGCCCCGCCCTCATGCCCCTCCTCAGACATCTCTAATCGATGGTGGCTCTTTTTCTGCCTGGTCCCTGAAGCTGCCCGAGTTCAGGACAGTGCTTCAGGCAGACACTATTAATCCATTGAAGAGATGTGCTCTCCTGGCCATCTTGGTCTCAGGGCCATCCTGTGGTAAGTGGTAGGTGGGGACACCCTCAGACCAGCCTCCCGGGGCACCATCAGGATGATAAGACTGAGGATATGTGAGGAGGTTGCCTTCCTTATGCCCATAGGGCTGTGCGGCCACCTCCTGGCTGGCCTCCCACTTTCTGATCTATTCCCTGCCGCCCCTTCCTCCTGCTGATGGAGGTGGTTCCTGGAGTTCCTGCCCTGGGCCCATCGCCTCCAGGCAAAGTCCAGTCTCCTTAGCTACCTATAGGACTTGTCACGGATGGTCACATCCCCTCCCCCAGTGACTCCAATGCCTCCCCAGACTCAGTGACCCCCAGTTTGGGCATCTAAGGATGCTGGCTGAATCCTATCCCCAGGTGTTAACAGCCCTTCTTTCTTAATCATGTCTCAATTCCCTTTCCTCTGGCTGCCCACAAAACAAGATTCTTTCTGGACCCTCGTGTTCACTGCAATGGAAACAGTTCCTGTTTAATCTAACTTTCCTCTATTGCATCCACCCAGGCCCCTGGTTCCCTAGGGGAAATCTAGGTTTCTCAATCCCAGAACCTGGACAGGCAGAGAGGCCCTGCTTAACCCAACAGCAGTGGCCTGGGTACATGTCCTCCTATCCTAAGGACTCGTCTTTCCTGTTCATATATATTAATCAAAACATCACTTCGCTGCCCCATCTTCATTGAGAAGCCAGCATTGCCCCAGATCTCTGAGGATTCTTGAGGGGCTTACATCCCATGGTTGTCTCTGCTTTGATCTAATTATCTCTCTCTCAATCGCCGCCTATGGCTGATGCCTTCTCTTTACTCCGCTTTAGTTCAAGGGAACATAGCCACTTTCCCTTGATTTCCCCAAAACATCACTCACACAAGGCAGTTGTGTATAGAGGAATTATTTTTCTCCTTCCTGATGATTTTTTAAAATGTTTACACTCACAGAAAACCAAATAAGACCTTGCCTTTTTCTTCCCAATTTATTTAGCTGATTTCATGTATTTTTGACAGGTTCATCATGTTTCCGGCAGTTATAAATATTTTCCCCTCTGGCTTCACTCTCTGACACTACATTTCTGGGCTGTGACTCACCGAAGTTGTCCCACAGCTGGGGCTTGAATCCAGTCTTTTTTCTTCAATTTAACATCTCCCTACCCAACCCCAGGTCACCACCAAATCCCAGCCTGAAAACAGGAGACTATAAAATACGATGCCCAGTGGAAAGGTCACAAGCAAATATGACAGCTGGCCGGGCAGCTCACCCACACTCAGCTGAGCAGGCATCCAGGGTCTTGCTTCTGGGAGGAGAGATGCATGACCTGGAGAGATGCACATTCCTTTCCCCAGGCTCTCCTATAACCAAGGGCAGCTGACTGGTAATACCATGGGGAGGAGGGGACAGGACAGAGCCTTCCCCCTCCCCCAAGAGGCAAGCAGGGCCCTGAACTTAGCCCCGTGCCAAGCCCATACCCCAAACCACATTCAAAGCCATCTGGCCCACAGACAACATGCGTTCCTCCTCCGGGACTTCATTTCCATCCCCACAATCAGAAGTTTCTAGAGAATTTTCCTCTTGCAGGCACACATATGCATGCAACTCACACACTTTTTTTTTTTTTTTTTTTTAATAAAGAACTCAAAACCCTTCCAAGTCCCAGGAAATAAATTTCTATTTTTGGAGAAGAAAATAGAACAAAAAAATCAAGCTTCGGGTATGCTTTGGGATAGCTATGCTATGCTTTATTTTCTGAATAAAAATCAGGACAAAGGGTTTGACAAAGATTTTAGTGCCTCCTTCAGGTGTGAGAGGCAGCCTAGGAAGTCAAATGTTGTAACTTCAGGGGCAGATCTAAGATTAATAGGGGGACTTCCCTGGTGGGGCAGGGGTTAAGAATCCATCTACCAGTGCAGGGGACATGGGTTCCATCCCTGGTCCGGGAAGATCCCACATGCTGCGGAGCAACTAAGCCCGTGCGCAACAACTACTGAGCCCACGTGCTGCAACTACTGAAGCCCGTGCGCCTAGAGCCCGTGTTCCGCAGCAAGAGAAGGCACCACAGTGAGAAGCCCGCGCACTACAACAAAGAGTAGCCCCCCGCTCGCCTCAACTAGAGAAAGCCTGCGCACAGCAACGAAGACCCAACGCAGCCAAAAATAAATTTAAAAAAAAAAAAAAAGATGTATAGGCTTTCTAAGAACAAAGTATTCAGTGATCCTCTCCACTGGGAACCATAGCTAATATTTCCCCTTCATAAAGGCTCTGAAAAGTCCTGCACAAGGAAAACCCATTTAAATTTTTTTTAATTTATTTTTTATTGAGTGAAAGATTCTTTAAATTCTACAGTGCTTTACAATTTTCAAAAGTTTTACACACATGATTTCATATAATCCCACATAACAACCCTTTTTAAAAAATATATTTAATTAAAAATTATTTCTTTAAACATTTTTTAAATTAAAAAAATTTTTATTAAAAAAAATTTAATCCCCTACCCCTGTACTGCCCCTCCATTTAAATTTGAGGACACAGTGTCTCCCCAAGTTGTTTGACTACTTACTCTTTAAAAAAATTTTTTTATCGTGGTAAAATGTATAACATAATATTTATCATTTAAATCATTTTAAGTACACAGTTCTGTGGCATTAAATATAGTCACAATGTTGTGTAAACATCACCACTATCTATACCCCAAACTGTTTCATCATCCCCAACAAAAACTCTGTACCCATGCAACAATAACTCCCCCTTTCCCGCCTCTCCCACTACACCCCTGGTAAACTCAATTCTACTTTCCGTCTCTATGAATTTGCCTATTCTTAGTACCTCATATAAGTGGAATCATACAATATTTGTCCTTCTGTGTCTGGCTTATTTCACTAAGCATAAGATTTTCAAGGTCTATCCATGCTGAAGCGTGTATCAGAACTGCATTCTTTTTTTATGGTGAATAATGTTCCGTTGCATGTGTGTGTTACATTTGGTTTACCCATTCATCTGTTGCTGCAGGGCATTTATTCTTTATTTCATGCCCCAGTCTCTCACTGGACACCATGTGGGGAGGTCCATGGAACACAGTTTGGGGACTGCTGGTTAATGGGGATTTTGGATGGGCCAGGATTTCCTTACCCACATGGCTGCCCCAGGCACTGCCAGAGGCGCTCTGATCGGCTCAGTCTTGAAACTGAAGGCAGAGGCTGAAGCTGTCTGCGAAGGACCCGGGAGCGGTGATCAGTGATCAGCGGACCCGGGAGCGGTGATCAGTGATCAGCGCTGGGGGAAAGCCAGGAAGAGCCCTGTCCTCCAACCCTCACAGGATGGTGGCTGTGCTGAGGAGACCTGCTGGGATGACTGACAGCTCCGTGCCGGTGACATCTGTCAGGGCGGCCTCCCTTGGCTTTGATGACAGGACTGGACCAGAGCCAAGCCTGAGGGAGGCCCCAGCCCCCTTTTGGCGGCCTCACAGGTGCACCCTGTCCTGCTCCTCAGGGAGCTGGACAGATTATTCCGAACCACTGCCCTCCCCACGGGCACTGGGAGCCAGCACTTCCCACGGGCAGACCTGCTGGGGCAAAGTGCGTGCCCTCTGTGCTCACCCCCCTCCAGAGGGCCTTCTGCAGTGCATTCTTCTCCCAAGCTCAGGGATCTGGGAAATGCAAGGGAGGAAACACCCAGAACCAAGCCCCTTGTGACTGGGGGGAGAACGCGCCGTCCTCTGGGAACCTGGGGGCCTGGGGTCAGCTTGGCCAGACCTTCAACTCCCCGTGTGACCCGTCTTGAGTAGACAAGTAGACAGTGGCTCTGTGACCTCCAAGGTCCCTCGCAGCTGATTTCCATCCTGGGTTCCACCCTGCCTTGTCCTGCCTGCATTTCTGAGTTCAAGGCTCAGATTACAGCTCCCCACACGGGCTCTCCCACCACCCGGACGCTGAGGTTCTTCCTCCGTCTCGCTAGAACAGCTGTATTTCTCCTGAGGGATTACCTTTTGAACCAGAGAATTATTTGAAGGAGCAGATACCTTCCAGAGTTGTTAAACAAAAACCAACAGAGCATCTTTAGAGAAATTACAAATAAACAAGTGGTCATCCTTCTAATCTGGGTACAGCTCACCTCCCCAGACCCCCAGACTGCTGACCTGCTGCCTCAACGAAAGGTCCTTTAACCTTTGTCCAAACTCCACATGCCTCGGGCCTCTCAGGACACCCACTTTCCCTCTTCTGACACTGTTGCTTGCCTCTCCGTCTATGTTTCTGGCTTGATTGTGGGCTCCTGGAGGACAGAGAGTAGGTCTATCTGTCTACACATTGCAGGACAGTCCTAGGCCCTGTGGCCTCGATGTACAGCACTGCTGGCCTGGGCTGGGAGGGCTCCTGGGGTTTCCTTGCCCTGGTGAGGGGGTGCAGGGTGAGCCCAGAGGGTCCTGCCCATCCCTCTTCAGCCCAGGTTGTCCCGCAGAGCCCAGCAGAGATCCAGGCAAGGGAGAAAGTATTAAACAGGATGAGTGTCCTCAGCACGAAATAAATAAGGAGCGGACGCCAGACGGAACACACAGGGAGTGGAACCCCGGGAGTACGTGAGCTTCTCCAGCCCGAAGGTATTCAGAGGATTGAAGTGAAATTGACTTGCCCACAGGCCGAGGTGCAGGGTGTTCGTCCCTCCCAGGGCCTGTCTGCCCTTCCCTCTAGGTCCTGAGCCCACTGAGACCCACCTTCTCACAGACCTGTAGCCCCCTCTCCCACCTGGGCCAGGCTGTTCCCAGGGTCTTCCCCCCACCCCGCTCACAGAGCCCGCTCCTGCTGGGAGCCAGGCCTCTGCTCTGCTCCCTCCTCTGCCCATTGGCTTCTGACGTCTCCTGCTTTCCCCTCCCCAGCCTCCTTTCCTCAGTACATGGATTCAGGTGGCAGCCACATTTCCCAGGCACCCCCTGGCCTGCACTTTGTCACAGGTGCCGGGGGCCCTGAGGCTGGTTCTCAGCCCCTCTGCTCACTGGCTGTGTGACCCAGGGCAAATGCCTCCCCTCTCTGAACCTCAGTTTCTCCATTTGTAAAATATGTGGTTTGAGGACATGACGACTAAAGCCTTTTCCAGCTATATAGCTCTCTCTCTCCAGAAAATATCACTCAGCGCCAGGCTGAGTTAAAAATCTGTTTCATCTCTATTTTAAATTCACCATTTTCAGCCTGCCCTGCCCCACCAGGCATCACCCACAGCAGGAAGGGAGAGGCATTTCATTCCATCTGCTTTTCTCACTCAGGACTGGCCTCCGCTGGCCTGGCCTCTCCCCAGGCACCCGGGCTCCTCCCAGGGCTGTGGCCTTCCTCTGGCCGGGCTCTCGGTCAGGGACTCATTTCCTCCTCCAGGCATGAGCACTTTTCCGAGGAGCCAGTGCCTGTCCTGGCGGCCTGGATGCTTCCTTAGAGGCAGGACCTGGATCAGGCCCCGCCCGGCAGCTTGGCAAGCACCGACTTGCTGCTGATGGGACTTAATTAACACGGGGATCCGCTTTCCTCCTGGCCCTGGGTGAGAGGCGCCCTTCTCGGAGCTCAAGGACACAGGGCACTCCATTGTTCTCTGGAGCCGGCCAGCTGCCCCTGCAGCCCCTCATCAGGCTGCTCAGCTGCTGCCTCTTGATCCCCTCTGCTCTCGCTGTTCTTTCCACTTCCCTTCCTGAGGGGCTTGTACAAGTGCCCACGCTCAGTGACTGAAGTCCTCCGTCAGGACTGGACCAGCCCGTCTCCTTCAGGATGCTGGTCCTTAGGTCCTCATCAGACTTGACCTGTCAGCCAGCACATTTGACGCAGCCCATCCGCCCTCCCTGAAATGGAGCCCAGTCTCCCTGTGTTGCTCTCTACCTCTCTGGTTGCTGTCCTCAGCCTCCTTTGCCTGTTGGGATGCCCTGCGGCCCGGTCCTCAGTCCCCACAATCTCCCCTTCCTCCCTCCCTCAGGGCCACATGCCCTTTGTAGGCTGTTGACTTCCAAATTCCTACCTGCATCCCAGAGACGGCTAGATCCCTCTCAGGGTAAAACTGAGTCCTTGCAGTGGCCTCCAAGGCCTGTACCACCCGTACCTCTATCTGGTTCTTGGACACACCAGACCCATTCTGCCTCTTGGCCTTTGCGTCGGCCGTTCCCCCACCTGGAATGCTCCACTCCTGCATATCCCCATGACTTGTTCCCTCCCCTTCTTCAGTGCTTTGATCAGATGCCACCTTCTCAGTGAGGCCTTTCGTGATCACTGTTTCAGAGTGCAACCCTCTTCCCCCCACCCCACATACTCCACTTCCCCTAGCATTCTCTCCGTCTTTCTTTCTGTTGTATTTTTCTCCATGCTATGTCTTTTAAATGTATCTGGTTTTTAAATTGATTCCTCCCTCTGCAAGATAAACTCGATGGGATCGCGGATGTGTGTTTGTTTTATTCATTGTATTCCTAGTGCCTGGTACATGGTAGTTAATCAACAAATGTTTGTTGAACAAATAGGTGGGTGTTTCAGTAGATGTCCTAGTACATGGATCTTCATGTTCTGGGTTTTTCACTTCTGTAGAGGAGATCCTGGAAGTGAGGTTGTTCTAAAAAATGTACATATAGATTTGTTTTTAATTTTCATAATCAACTCTAGATTACTTGCCCAAGAGGCTGTAGCAATTCATGCCCACTGCCCTGCTTGTGCTGGATGTTTTCACCCTTGAATGTGCGATGTCAGCGTGCTGGAGGCGGGGGAAGGCATCTCATTGTTTTAATTTTCATTTTCCTGACTGATTAGAGAAGAACATGCTTCTTATTTACTGACCTCATGAATTTTTATTTCTATGAATTGTCTCTTTTATAGTCTTTGCTCCCCTTTTTTGTTGTTGTTGTCGGGGAGAGAGGTTTACCTTTTCTAATGAGTTTGTAGAGGGAATCCTCATTTCTTAAAAGAAAATCCCATACAATTCTGATACTTATGGAGCTTCTGGAGTGATTGGTCTAGAGTGAACATCTTCCTGGTTTGCCACTTCCTGACATGCTCTGGGGTCCCCTGTGCATTTTGGAATTAAAGATGTTTTAAAGTTTTTTTCTTGTTGGTTCTTTGTCTCTTCTACAATGTACTTGTGTTAGTTTTTTAAAAAAAAGATATTAAAAAAAAGTCATAGGAAAATCCTTGTGTTGTATTGCCAAGTGGAAAAAACATTTATAATTAGGATGTACTTTTTGATGACAGCTACATAAAAAGGCTCTCTGTATATAGAAACTCTAGCAGTGAATCAGCCAAAGTGAAAAGGGGGGGATTATGGATAATTTTTCCCTACTATGGGAGACAGGCAAGTGGGGGAAGAGGGGGTGGTGCTGAATCCCCAGCGGAGAAGGATAAGCTGTTGGAATCACGTCACTTGGCCTACTCTCTCCTCTGGACCTTGGCAGACATCACCAATCAATCACTTCAGTGGTTCCTCCTAAGCCCAGACTTAGCCTTAGAACCTTTCTCAACCCAGGAGTACAGGGAACTACTAGTCATAGATCAGAGCTGGCAGGCAACATTAAACCCATCCACCCATCCTTGCCCAGGCGGGAGGCAGTGCAGTCAGCAGCAGCCCCGCAGAGGCCTCTCTTGCTGGGGCGGTAGCACGCTCCCCGGCAGCCTCCTGGTTGCATAGGGGCTGCCAGTTGGCTGCGTCTCCCCAGAAGTGCCCTGGCTGAGGTTCCAGGGGTCTTTTCAACCTGCATTGGCTCCCATCACTCATACCAAGCATCAGTTTCTGAAATCTCTTTTCCTCTTGCTCCCTAGGACTCACTGGAACCGGGAACACTGTCTTCAGCCTGGGTGCTTAGACTGTGACTTGGCCCAGACCCTGGCATCCCCTCAGGCACTACACCTTGGCGGCTCCCACTTCTGGTCTGACTCTCTGTTCTGACTTCCGTTCTCACGGCCTGCCCCCCACCACTGATCTCATGGTCTCAGCTGCGATTTCGTGCCCTGGTACTACGTCCCACTTGCACATCCTCACGGTCTAACCAGACCCCTCGCCCTTCTCCTCCTGCTGCCCGTGCTTGGCTTGTCTCTGAACTGACAGATTCTCCAGCAAGACTCACGGCAGGACACCCAGGAATTTCTCACCGACATTCTTTTTAGACCAGCTTGGGGGAGGTGGGTTGATTAGAAAGGATAGGAAGAAATATTGTTTATGTCTTTTTCTATTTTGGGGAAAAATAGTAAATGATATAGAAAAATGACAGAAATGTATGAAAAAACTGCCAGTAATTCAGCCACGTGGAGATAACCACAATTATTGTGCTGGCAAACATCCAATCACCTCTCAGCCTCCGCGCCCATTGAGATCTGCGTATATCAATTGTCTTAAATGGCATCACGCTGTTATTCAACCTGCGTTTTTCACTCGTCCATATGTCATGAGCATTTTCAAGGATGCCAGTGATGAGAAACATGGTTTCCCTTGCCTAGAATGTAAATTATATTCCACAGGGTCCTTTTTTCACCTGGCATATCTGCATTGTTGCTTCTTTGGAGGCAGAAACTTTACTCATGCTCCATTTCCCTCCCATAGTAACAGACCACCCACCGGGTGTCCAGCCACTACCACAAAGACAATACATCCCAGCTCCCCTTGGACTGTGTTTGGTCATGTGACTGAGTTCTAGCCAATGGGGGGTGAGCAGAAGAGGAATATGCACAATTTTTTGGATGTGTCCTGTGGTGGTTTTATACATGTTCATAAATTCTTTGACACTCCTTTCATTAAGGTGAAGCCTAATTCCCCTCTGCTTAGGTTTATGCTGTGCTTAGTGACTTGCCTTTTTTTTTCCCTGAATTTTTTTAATTGAATGAAAGATGCTTTAAATTCTATAGTGCTTTACAATTTTCAAAAGTTTCACACACTCGATTTCATGTAATCCCATAATAACCCTATTTTCTCCCACCCCATATTGCCCCTCCCCCATCCCTCTCCTCACTGGTAACCACTAGTTTATTCTCTATATCTGTGAGTCTGCTTCTTTTTGGTTACACTCACTAGTTTGTTGTATTTTTTAGATTCCACATATAAGTGATGTCATACAATATTTATGTCTTCCTGTATCTGACTTATGCCACATTAGCATCATGCCCTCCAAGTCCATCCATGTTGCTGCATGCAAATGGCAATATTTTGTTATTTTTTATGGCTGAGTAATATTCCATTGTATATATACACCACATCTTCTTTACCCACTCATCTGTTGATGGACACTTGGGTTGCTTCCAAAGACAATTGGTTGCTTCCAATTGCTTCCTTGGCAATTGTAAATAATGCTGCTATGAACATCAGGGTGCAGGTATCTTTTCAAATTAGTGACTTGATTCTAATGGACAGAATATGGCAGAAGTCATAGGTTAGGGCAAGGAAGCAGTTGGCTTCCTCCTTGCTTTCTCTTGTAATAAGCACGATGGGGAAGCCAATTGCCATGTCATAAGGACAATCAAGAAGCCCCTATGGAGTGGCCCACGTGGCAAGGACCTGAGGCTTCTTGCCAACAGCCACATGACGGAGACATTTTGGAAGCACATCCTCAAGCCTCAGTCTAGCTGGCATTCAGATGGTCACAGTCCTGCTGACATCTTGACTGCAACCTCTGAACTCCTGACTTGCTGAAACTGAGATAATAAATGTATATTGCTCGAAGTAACTAAGTTCCGGGGTAATTTGTTATGCGGCCTCAGATAACACATGCTCTTAAGAGGATGGGTGGGCCTTTGCTTCCCCTTCGCCCTCTCTCTGTATGGAAGGTGGGTGTGGCTGTGCGATCCTGGATCTTTCAGATGAGGGCAACATGCTAAGGATGGAGGAGCAACAAGACAGGGTGTGGGCTCTTGATAGCTCCATAGAGCAAAATCAACATAATAACTCGCTCTTCTATCTGACAGGGAAGTAAACATCTGTATTAATAAGGTCAGAGTGGGGCTTCCCTGGTGGCGCAGTGGTTGAGAGTCCGCCTGCCAATGCAGGGGTATACGGGTTCGTGCCCCGGTCCGGGAGGATCCCACATGCCGCAGAGCGGCTGGGCCTGTGAGCCATGGCCGCTGAGCCTATATGTCCAGAGCCTGTGCTCCGCAACGGGAGAGGCCACAACAGTGAGAGGCCCGTGTACCGCAAAAAAAATAAAAAATAAGATCAGAGCTTCCCCACCCATGTTGGGCTTCCCTGGTGTGTGGGTTACGGTGTGTGAAGCTACTGATTGCCCAGAGCCACCCCTGGGCCAGTGGAGCTATATAATTGTTGTCATTTTCCCTGCGCGCCAGAATGGGAATACAATTTGGGAAGCTTTGGATCTCGGTCACAACAACCAAATTTTATCCTAACGAAGACTCTCTGCAAAGTGAGCTTTTGCTTAGTAGTTTGACACGTGCTTCTCTCCTTGATAAGGCCCCTGGGTGGTCATGCCCTGAAGGGGTCAGTCAGATCTTGGCGCACGAGGCTGGTGGGTGCTATAGGTGGTTCGGCTTTCCCCAGGGGCAAGAAGCCCCAGCGTGATGGCCACGCCCCCTGCCTCCGCAGAGAGCTAGCTCAGCGAACCGGAACGACCTCCCCTCCCCAGCCTCAGAGAACCGCTTGGGCTGTCTTGGACTCCTTGTCTCTTGCTCCTGAGCTGCCTCCACGCCCCAACCTACCTTCTCTTCGGGCTCTGCCCGCCTCAGGAACAGAGGTGGCAGCAGAGCTGAGGTGGATGCCTTCCATCTTCTCATAGGCTGTTTAATAATGTCGTTTCTCCCTGATGACGGTCATGGGTCACACATGACCCATGAACCAAGCCTCCCTTGGACAGAATTCTATTAAGAGGGTTGGGCCTGGGGCTTTCCTGATTTCCCCACTCAGAACAGCAGAGTCTGAATTTTTATAGCTTGGTAAGGTTGCCCTGATCCAGGGCATCCGCCAAAGGGTCCTTCCTTTTGTTTAAACTCAGGACGATATGAATTCAACAAAAGGATTCGTCTTAGCATGAATGAACTCACATTTTTTGTGACATGAGAATGCATTTTAGGACACAGCTTATACAAACATAGACTCAAATCTATGTGACTATGAATACTCCACGGTGCCTTCTGGTGTCACTGCCCAGAGGTTTCTCACTAATAACCAGAAGGAGCGCTGAGGAGTGTGGCGGGGAGATGCCACCGGCTTGGACAGGGTGGGCTCCTCTCCTGGAAAGCCCCGCTGCCCCCTTCCACCTTCCACACCCTCTACACCCTCCACTTCGTGCCAGCCCGACACTGCTGGTCTTGGGACTGGGTGTTTTCTTGTTCCTGGGCCCTTATTTTCCAATTAGTCTTATTACCTGCTAAGATGCTTGCACAAAGTTCACTTTGAGCATTAAGGGATATTTTCCCCTCTTTTTGGAGGGAGATTATTTATTTGTGGATTAACAAAAATTTACCATTTTAACGATCTCTAAGCATACAATTCAGTGGCATTGAATACATTCACAGTGTACCAGCACCACCATCCGTCTCCAGAATTTTTTTTATCACCCCAATGGAAACTCAGAACCCATTACCAATAACTCCCAATTTCCCCCTTCCCCAGCCCCTGGTAACCCTATTCTTTTTCTCACTGTTGTGGCCTCGCCCATTGCAGAACACAGGCTCCGGTCGCGCAGGCTCAGCGGCCATGGCTCACGGGCCCAGCTGCTCCGCGGCACGTGGGATCTTCCCGGACCGGGGCACGAACCCGCGTCCCCTGCATCGGCAGGCGGACTCTCAACCACTGCGCCACCAGGGAAGCCCCCCTTGGTAACCCTATTCTACTGTCTGTCTCCATGACTTTGCCTATTCTAGATACCTTATAGATGTGGGATCAGACATTATTTGTCCTTCGTGTCTGGCTTATTTCACTTAGCCTAATGTCTTCAAGGTTCCTTTCTGTTGTAGCATGTATCGGAGTTTCATTCCTTCTTATGGCTGAGGATGGCTTTTAATCAACAGATTTTCATCAAGGATTGATGTTTCCAATACATCCTGCCTAATTCCCGCAGACATTTATTAAACCTGGAATCAGCTTTTCTCTTTCCTGCATCCTTTTTCTCTTTATCCTTGACGTGGTATCTGACATCTGACAGTGTCTGGGCAAGGTGTTTCATTCTGTTCTCTTGGATGAGAAGAGGGCTCCGAGGTTGGAGTCTGTTCTGGGAAAAGATGCCCTGGGGAGTGGCGTCTCTCTATGGTGACAGATCAGGAGCATTCACTGGTACACTCCACTCCCACGTTCCGTATGCCTGGCTGACATCATGCTTTGTTTTTTCAATGTGGCTTCACATTGCTTATTTGATTTCACCTAAAATCCATGATGTAGGCTGGGTGTCAGTAGCCCTTTTTCACTCTGAGGAAACTCGGGCCTAGGGAGGTGATGGCTCTTGCCTGCCCAGGAGGTCAGTGGCATCACTGAGACTGGATGAAGGCGCCCAAGTCGACGAATTCTTCTCTTACTTCGTCGGGCGTCGTGAAGGCAGCAAATGCTTCAGGCTCCCTTCTTCCGTCGTCCTTCCTCCTGCTGCCTTGAGGGGGTTGGATGGAATGATAGGGTTTGGAGAGCATGGACAAATGGGGAAGAATGAACAGCTCTTTCCATCCCTCAGCTTGCGGCAAAGCCAACCTTCTTTTGAGCTACAATTAGGGCTGAGTCTGGCGCCCTCAAGAGGCAAGGGTGGGAAGGTGGCAAAATGCGTTGTATCACCTGGGGGCTTAGGGCTAAAGCTATGGGGCTGGGAGCCTTCTCCTTACTTGTGCAGCCTTCCTACAGGAAGTGCCAGTAACTGCAGCATTTGTTGAGAATAAATGTTTCCTGCACATGGTTCAAATATTATGTGATATCAAGAGAATGCAGGAAAGAATCTCTTCTCACTGCTGTCACCAGCATTCAGTTCCTCTATTAGAGGCATCAATATTTACTACTTTTTTTTAAAACATCTTTATTAGAGTATAATTGCTTTACAATGGTGTGTCAGTTTCGGCTTTATAACAAAGTGAATCAGTTATACATATACATATGTTCCCATATCTCTCCCCTCTTGCATCCTCCTCCCTCCCACCCTCCCTATCCCACCCCTCTAGGTGGTCACAGAGCACCGAGCTGATCCCCCTGTGCTATGCGGCTGCTTCCCATTAGCTATCTATTTTATGTTTGATAGTGTATATATGTCCATGCCGCTCTCTCACTTTGTCCCAGCTTACCCTTCCCCCTTCCCATATCCTCAAGTCCATTCTCTACTTTTGTATATCTTTTCTGAGGAAAGTTATATATACCTGCAAGTACATATATACATATATACACATACATATATATGTGTGAATGTGTGTGCATGTATATATATACACATATATTCTTTTTTCACAAATAATATACTTTTTTTTTCACAAATAACAGCATATTATACATACTGCTCTGTGTCTCGCCCTTCTCCTCACCCCCGGAGTATATAATATTAATAGTGATGAACGTTTATTAAGTGCTTACCATGTACTGGGTACTGTCCTAAGAACTTGATACTTATTGTCTTAATTCATTTCATCTTCACAATAACCCCATGAGGTAACATTATAATTTTTTCAACCTTACTCATAATGAAAACCACGCAAATTAAAACAACACTGAGATAGTATTTTTCATTCATCATGCTATTAAAGATCAAAAAGCTTGCTAACGCACCATGTGGGAAAGGGTGTGGGGAAATTGACAGTCCATAGACTGCTGGCAGGCAATTAAGTGATAGCATTCAAAATTATAAAGGCACATAATTTTGGCTCAGCAATTCCACTTCTAGGAATTTTCCCTGCAGATACACTTCACCAATGCTGAATGACTTGGGCACAAATTATTCATGTAGCGTTGTGTGTAACAGCAAAAGTTTGGAAACAATTTAAATGCGCATCAGTAGGGACTGACTAAGTACTTATGATATATTGCCATCCATTCATTGAAATATTAGGTTGTGGTTTTTTTTGTTTTTTGGGTTTTTTTTTTTTTGCTGCACGCGGGCTTTTCTCTAGTTGCGGCGAGCAGGGGCTACTCTTCGTTGCGGTGCTTGGGCTTCTCATTTCGGTGGCTTCTCTTGTTGTGGAGCACGGGCTCTAGGCTCACAGGCTTCAGTAGTTGCAGCACGCAGGCTCAGTAGTTGTGGTGCATGGGCTTAGTTGCTCCGCGGCATGTGGGATCTTCCCAGACCAGGAATCGAACCCGTGTCCCCTGCATTGGCAGGCGGATTCTTAACCACTGTGCCACCAGGGAAGTCCTTAGGTAGTGATTTTAAAAAATGAGCAAACTCTTTATGCATAGAGGTGGGATGCTTTCAAAGATGGAGAGCGTCTTAGTCTGTTGGGGCTGCTACAACAAGATACCACAAACGGGGCAGATTACAAACAACAGAAATTTATTTCTCACAGTTCTAGAAGCTGAGACTTTCAAGATCAAGAAACCAGCAGATTCACTGTCTGGTGAGAGCCAGCTTAACGGTTCATGGATGTCCGTCTTTTCCCTGTGTTCTCACATGGCAGAAGGGACTAGAGAGTTCTCTGGGCCTCTTTTATAAGGACACTAACCCCATTCACGAGGGCTCCACTCTCATGTCCTAATCACCTCCCAAAGCCCCCACCTCCAAATACCATCACATTGGGGATTAGGTTTCAACAATTAAATTTGGGGAGGAAAGGGCACAAGCATTCAGTCTATAGCAGAGAGGCAGTGCAACCTAATGGTTAAGAATCCAGATGTGAGCCAGGGTCCCTAGGTTTTCCTTCTGGCTCTGCTGCTTATCAACTGTGCAAACTTAGACTGTTACTTTACCTCTCTACACCTCTGGTCTCCTCATCTGAAAAATGGGGTTTGTAATAGCAACTTTAGATACCCCCAGCCAACAGAAAAACAAGTGGCAAATAAGGGCTTCTGATTATATGCCTCAGGGATTTGTGGGTGTTTTTTATACAGCATGATTGTGCTAATAGCTAACTGATACAAGCACATGGTAGGTGCTCAATAAATATTGCTTAATAGGAAACTAAGCAAGCCCTTTCCTTATAATGGGGAATTCACAGGTTACCTGAAGAGTGGCTCCATATAGGACCCAAAGAGAAAGCTCACAGTTAACATCCAAAGTATAACCAAAGCACTGGGGTTTTATCTATTCAACAGGCTGTGTTTTGAGTACTAGCCATTCTGGAAGCTAAAGCACATACAAATAGAATAAGGATTGATCCTTGTCCCCAGAGCTGACAATCTCTGGAAGGAAAGATTTGCAAACAAGTAATTACAAGGTGAAGTGCACTTGCTATAATAAAGATGTGGACAAAGGGTGCCAAGGAGGGTAACAGCACATCCACCCACGGTGGATGTGGGGTGACAGAGGTGGTGGCTTAGGAAGGGGATGGTGCCTGGTGAGGAGGCAAGGGATTTAAAGCTGCAAAGGTTAGCTGAATCCGGAGTGGGAAGGGCCTTGAGGGCCCGGGAAGGGAACCTGAATGTCATTCTCAGGGTCCGAGAGAAGGTGGTAGGGTCTGGGGGCAGAGCAGTGCCATGTTCAGGTTTGTGTCTTGGGGAGATAACTCTGGAGTTGATGTGAAAGGTGCAAAAAGCCCCGGTTGTGGGGCATTTAAATCTCACCTCCTGCTGCAGTCAGAACTGATCGGGGACAACTTCTGGGGACAGCATTGATCTGGGGCCAGACAACCCCGGGTGAGGAAAGAGGAGGAGCACAGGCGTTGATAACCAGAAAAAGTCCTTTCTTCCAACTCCCCTGCTAGGAACTGTACCAGTTAGGAAAGTATTGGGCTGCAAGTAGCAGGAAGCCTGGTTATAGAAGTTTAAACACACAGGGGAGTCTTTTTCTCAGAACAAAAAATCAAGAGGAGGCCGTCATAACATTGTTGTTGTAGCTCAACGACTCTGAGATTTCCTTTGGCATTTTCTTCTTTATTTATTTAACTGAAGTATAGTTGATTTACAATGCTTCAGGTGTACAGCAAAGGGATTCAGTTAAATATACATATATATATATTTTCAGATTGTTTTCCGTTATAGGCTATTACAAGATATTGAGTATAGTTCCCTGTGCTATAGAGTAGGTCCTTGTTGTTTATCTATTTTATGTATAGTAGAGTGTATCTGTTAATTCCAAATTCCCAATTTATCACTCCCTGCCCCCTTTCCCCTTTGGTAGCCATAAGTTTGTTTTCTACACCTGTGAATCTGTTTCGTAAATAAGTTCATCTGTATCGTTTCTTTAGTTTCCACATATACGTGATATCATATGGTACTTGTCTTTGACTTACTTCACTTAGTATGATAATCTCTAGGTCCATCCGTATTGCTGTAAATGGCAATATTTCATTCTTTTTTATGGCCGAGTAATATTCCATTGCATGTATATGCCACATCTTCTTTATCCATTCATTGGTTGATGGACACTTGGGTTGCTTCCATGTCTTGGCTATTGTAAATAGTGCTGCTATGAACATTGGGGTACATGTATCTTTTCAAGTTAGAGTTTTCATCTTTTCTGGATATATGCCCAGGAGTAGGATTGCTGGATCGTATGGTAGTTCTATTATTTTATTTATTTATGTTTAACATCTTTATTGGAGTATAATTGCTTTACAATGGTGTGTTAGTTTCTGCTTTATAACAAAGTGAATCAGCTATATGTATACATATATCCCCATATCCCCTCCCTCTTGTGTCTCCCTCCCACCCTCCCTATCCCACCCCTCTAGGTGGTCACAAAGCACCAAGCTCATCTCCCTGTGCTATGCGGCTGCTTCCCACTAGCTAGCTATTTTACAGTTGGTAGTGTGTATATGTCCATGCCACTCTCTCACTTCATCCCAGCTTACACTTCCCCCTCCCTGTGTCCTCAAGTCCATTCTCTACGTCTGCGTCTTTACTTCTGTCCTGCCCCTAGGTTCTTCATAACCATTTTAAAAGAAATTTTAGATTCCATATATATGTGTTAGCATACGGTATTTGTTTTTCTCTGTCTGACTCTGTATGACAGACTACATGCTGTTCTCCATAGTGGCTGCACCAATTTACATTCCCACCAACAGTGCAGGAGGGTTTCCTTGGCCTTTTCTTCATGGTCTTCGATGGTTGGTACAACTCTAGGTATCATGCCCACATTCAAAAGAAAACAGAGACAAAAAGATGAAAAGAAAGGGGCCACGCCAGCTGAATCCATCCCCTTTTATCAGGAAAGCAGAAGCTTCTGGACTTAACACTGTGAAACCCACTGTGTCTCCCCACTTCCATTCCAGACACTCTCCTCAGTGGGTGGCAGTTTATCCCTACCCCCCCAACAGGGGCCATTAGAAGTAGATCCAGCCCCTGTGTCTGGGGTAGTGACTGCTGCTAAGCAGAGTGGGGAGGGGGTCCCTGGGTCATCTGACACAGCACCATTGCTGAACTCCCTGTGGGCCTTTTCTGAGCTGAGTGGGTGCAAGGGGCCTGGGGACAGCTGCTGCTTGGAGCCTGGTGTCCTAGTAGCAGAGGGTACTAGCAGCAATACGCTGTAGGGACTGTATTGTCCATATAACTCTATGGTTGGTCTCCTCTCCTGGCAAGTCCATAGTGAGGGGAGTGAGGGGCCCTCAGTCCAACTTGGTGGCTGTATCAGTCAGGAGAGGCTGAGTCATGCTGTGGTAACAAAAGGCCTGAAAAGTGTAATGGTTTAAACACAACGTTTATATCTTGTTCATTCTAAATGTCCATCATGAGTCCACTGCAGGCTCTGTTCCATTTCTCCGCCCTCTGGAACGCAGGCTAATGATGGTCACCATTTGGAACTTGCTGGTTGCCGGGACAGAGGGAAAGGAAAGATCTGGAGGGTCTTGAAATGGCATTTAAATGCTCTGATTTGGGAGAGACTCATGTAATTTCTACTCACAACTCACTGGCGAGGACCCACGCAACCATAGAGGGACCCCCGAGGAGGGATCCCACCATGCGCCTGGAAAAGAGAGAGTGGGAAGGGGTTAGTAAGCGGCACTCGTGATGAACATAGTCATTTGGGGAAAGTTGTCTAATTTCTCCAGGCTTCCTTTGCTTTATCTAAAAGTGGCACTCTAAGGCAGACACTGCGTATGGTCAAAACGGCTCTTATAATCCCTTTAGCCATTGGTTATCCACAGACAAAGGAATGAACCTCCACTTAACCCCATGCCTTATACAAAAATCAACTCAAAATGGATTGTAGACGTAAATGGGCTTAAACACAAAACTATAAAACTTGAAAAAGCATAGGAGAAAAATCTTCGAGGTCTAAACCCAGGCCTGATCGACAAAAGGAAAAATGGATAAACTGGGCCTCATTAAAATGAAAAACTTTCCTCTGCAAAAGTCCCTGGTTGAGAGCCTCAAAGACAAATGCACACGAGGGAATTGCAGAGCAGTGATGGGGGAGGGCAGGCTGAACACCTCCATGTGTGGAGACCTGGGTGACCTGCGCTGTGTCCACAAAGGTGGCTGTGCTCAGGGTGTGAGTGACCCCTGGAAGGCCTGTGACCAGTCCCCCGAGCATGGGGGTCCTGGGGTGTCCCTTCCTGGCCCTGAGACACATTCCTCCCCTTATTGCCTGGCTGTGCAGGGTCACAGCCCCTGGAGGAGGGGGCCAGTCCTCCCTTCCTAAGAGAGCACCTTGTCTACAGCGCAGACAGCTCACAGGCTCCTCGGACCCCAAGATGCTGGAGCTGGGGCTGGGGCTGGGGCCTGAGCTAGAGCAGCAACAGCCCCTTTTTACAGGTGAGGGAATTGAGGCCCGGGGAGGGCGAATGAGCTGTGTAGTCTCACACAGCCAGTTAGGGAAGGAGACTGAGTGATTTCAGACAGTGGCAGAGATGCCAGGGGCAGGTTTAAAAGCGGGGACTGGACAAGCCTCCCACCTCCCGGGGTGCAGCCTGGACCAGTCCCCCCAGTCACGGGGGAGCCCTCCCCACCTCCTATGAAGTGAAAGAGGTTCCCAGCTCACCCTTTCTTCCTCCAGGCCAGTGGGGAGCATAGGGTCACACGGTCTGGCCCTCACCTCCCCCCATCAGTGCCCCAGGCTGGGGGTGAGGGGTTGCTGGGGGTAGGCTAGGCGGTCCGGGCGTGGGCATGGGCTCCCTCTGCCCCCCAGGGCCTCCTGTGGGCGCCCCATCCCTGTGTGGGCTGCTCTGACTCCGTGCCGGGAGCCGAGCTTAGGCAAACCACGCCGCACTGGACGCCATTCAAGCTTTTACAGGCCCTCAAATTGGGGCTGGAGCCGGAGAGGAAATACTAAAATCCTGCGTACACAACTTCTGTCTGTGAGCGCCCGGGCTCCGGGAGAATCAGGCGCGGCTGTGAGGGACACGTTTGTACTGTTTTAAGGGCTCCACGCCTTTCCCCCTGCTCTGCTTTGAACAGGCAGCACTGATGTGTCGCCTAAAACCTAGACTCCTGGACGTGGGCCCCGGGAGGTGTCTGTAGGGGTTGTGTGGGGGGGTGCTGAACTTTTCTCCTACCCCATCCAAGACCCACAAAGCTGCGTTCAGAATCCTGGGATCCATGAACCACAGGGCACAGCCCAGGCCCCTTCGCTGGCAGAAAGATGCAGCCAGAGGAGACGGTGGCTTAGAGGTCCCTAGAGCCAGGCAGGCCTGGGTGGGAGCCTGGCTCAGCGCTTTGCAGCTCTGTGACTGCGGGCAAGGACACCCCCTTTCCCCATCTGTAAAATGGGTGTGATAATGGTAAGATGATGGTACCCCTGAGATTTCCTGTGAGGATTAAAGAGATGACGTAGTTAGGGAAACGTCTCCGAGTCTGGTACATTATATGTGCTCCCCCAATGGTAGCCGTTGTTATTATTTATATGAGGTAATAATAAGAGCACCGTTATGAGCCAGGCCCTTGCTAAGTGTTGCATGCAGTTTAATTCATTTCATCCTCGCAGTAGCCCCATGAAGTAGTAATTTAACCACATTTTAGGTGAGAAACTAGAACAGCAACGAGCAGAATGACTTACCCAAGGTCACACAGCTAGTGATTGGCTGGGTTGGGATTTGAACCAACCTCTGCTTCAGAGACTTAGGTGCTTTGCTGCCGCTCTGAACTGCTGGTCAGCTGTATGTGCCCATGGTGTCCTCAGCCTGAAACGAAGCTCCCCACACGTGGCGCCTGCCCACCTTCCCAGTTTCATCCCTGCTGAATGCCCTCAGGGCTCCTACGTAGCCACCACGCATCTTCCTGGTTCTGAACCTGTGTTCCTCCTCCCACCTCTCGGCCAGGGCTCAGCGCTTCTCCTAGCGCAAAGCTCTGTCCGCTGACCATCTGTGCGTTAGGTCCTCCCGGGCTACCCTGGCCAGAGAGGTTCCCTCCCTCTTTGAGCTCCCCCAATACTCGCCTCCCCCCACCTTCAGGTCTCCCATGCCCTTGACCTTGGGCCACCTTGAGCTGTGGATGTGTTCATCTTCCTCATCTGGTCCCTCATCAAGACCCCTGCATGTCTGACCCAGTTTCTTGCGCAGACAGGACCTCCCATTTGGGGGAATTGAATTTTCACTGATGGTAAATCTGGGCTGATAGGCGACATCACACTGGTGACGTGTGTGAGGGAAACAGAAGAGGGGCTCAAACCAGCTTGCTCAGAGGAGGTGGGAGACAAGGTGGGCACCAGCCCCATGTTGCTAACATCTGCCACCGGCCCAGGAATCAGCCAGGACAGTGAGAGTGTGGCCTGGGCTCCCCTGCCCACCCCTGCCTCTACTTCCCCCTTAAGTGTCCTGTCATCAGGGTTTCCCAGGAGCCCTGCTCAGTCTCAGGTAAGGACGGACGCCTCACAGGGGTCTGAGCTCATTCTGGCTGGGCTGTCCCAAACAAGCGGCCTGCAAAGGGCGTCTATTTTCCAGGCCTGTCTGTGCTCCACGTGACACCAACCTCAGCTGGAGCAAGTGCATCTTCTAGCCCTCTGCCGGGCAGCTAGACCCACACACCCTCCCATGCTACTTCCCCCAAACAGCCGAACCCTCGGTGCCCATGTTCAAGAGACTCAACAGTGCTGTGAAAATCACATGGCCTTTGGAATCTGGAGGTCTGGGTTTCAGTGCAGTTCCATGAGGTCTTGGGCAAGTCACTTCGCCTATCCTGAGCCTCAGTTTCCCCATGGGGGTGATGTTCTCTACCTCATTTCCTCGAGATTAAGTGACAGCAAGAGTATGAGAGGACCTGGCACACTGTGGGAACAGAAGTGTTGGTGGGGTTAAGTGGAGTCACACAGGACCCGCCAGACAGTCTGGGACCTGAGCCTGAGTGGATGACCCTGTGACCTGGTCCCAGCTGTGAGGCTGCTCCCCTGAAAGGAGGATGGATGCTGGACAGCATATCTGCTCCATACAGCCCTGGGGGCTGGCGGCCTCCCTGAGCCACCCATCCCGCAGACTGAAGCAGAAACAGTCTACACGGCATGGCAGCGCCCTCTGCTGGCCAGGCTGGGCTGGCACTGGCTGCTCCTCAGCACAGGGTGATGGTGACCCTAAAAGCAGCCTCAGGCAGGGCCTCCAACCCCTGTACTGGGCAGGCAGGCCAGGCCCCGGCCCAGGAGGGACGCTGGTAGGTGGGAAGCCCATTCCCATTTTACAGATGAGAAAACTGAGGATCAGAGAAGTGAAGTAAACTGCTGTTGAATGGTCAAGCCAGACCCACCCCGCAGTGCTCTTCCTCCTACTCCAGATAGAGTCATTTTGTGTGAATGTAACAGAATAGGCATACTGGAAACAGTGCCCTTCTTTATTTCATTAAAATCAAATTAGACCTGGGTGGGGGAGGGATAAATTAGGAGGTTAGGATTAACATATACACACTACTATATATAAAATAGATAGCCAACAAGGACCTATTATATAGTACAGGGAACTCTACTCAATATTTTGTAATAACCTATAAGGGAAAAGAATCTGAAAAAGAATATATATGTATATATTCATATATAACTGAATCACTGTATTGTACGCCTGAAACTAACAGGACACTGTAAATCCATTATATCTCAATAAAAAAAAAAAATCAAATTAGACCTGACGTCACCTTTCCAGGGTTGCAGAAAAATTCATTGTTACTTGCTTTTGGAAGTGGGAGTGGGGCTTCTCTCCCCTAGGCCCATGCAAGGACCCAGGAGCCTAACATGATGCCAGAAAAGGGGTGAGTGTGGGGGAGGGCAAATCTTCAGTATGTTGGGGCCACTGTGAGAGCGTCATGTCTAAGCCTCCAGGAGGCTCTGCTGCTTCCTTGCCGAGATCGGCAGCCCTGGGGCCTGGGCCCATGCCCACATGCTCCCTGGGCGCCCCACACAGCGCAGCCTTGCCACCTGAGGTCCTGTCTCTTCCTGGTGAACACTGCTACTCTGGGTCACCGCATTCTCCCCAAACTACCTCTTTCTCTTCTCCCCAAACCCTCAGCCCAATCCCCTTAAATTGCTCAGGATCCTGAAAATAAAAGCAGGAAAAGTAGGTTGAATAAGGGAAGGAAAGTAGATCAAGAACAAAGGGTAAATAATTATCTCGAGAAAAGTTCCTGCCCCTCTAAACTCTGCCCGGCAGCAACTTGTGCCTATGGGAAAATGCTATGTCCTTGGAATGACCTTTTGCTGCAGCTGAAGCCAATAAGACACGGCTCAGACAGTGAGCAGGTTGGTTGAATCCAACTGAAGAAAGCCTGGGGGAGCGGTTGGTCATGAGGAATGGAACGTGTTAACTCATGTCCCAACTAAACCGATGAAAGCTGTAAAAGAGGTTATGGAAAACTGGGTAAGGGGATAAATACCCAGGGAGCCTGGGTTGCAAAGCCATTCCTATCTGAAAGGGATGGACTTGGGGCCCCTGTTGTCATCTCAAGTGTACAAAGGGCATGGTGGGTCCAAACTGCGGCCCTCTGGACTCTGCAGTTTCCAAATCCACAATACTGTCTTGAAGTTCTGACCAAAAACCATCCACTGCTTGGCCATAAACTACCAGCTTAGTGTCACCGGTTCCCTGAGGGTGGTGCCCATGGCCTGCTAGAGATGGTGCATCTGCTTCCTCAAGGGCCCTTTTCCAATCTGGGAAAGTTTAGGTTTAAACATGAAGATGATGAAACAAATTAAGCCCTAAGGATCAAACTCTCATGTTAAGTTTAGAAGTAACATGTCTATAGTGGTTTCTTTAAAATATTGTAATAGTTAAGAGACTCTAACACATTAAAGACTGACAGATTAACGATGTGTTTTAAATATGTAATAGAATTTAGACTTGTGACTTTCAGTTGGAAGGGGAAAGAAAATTTGACTCCATTTTTGGGAACATTATGAGATTTTAAAGAAAACTGGTGCTTCACTATATTAATACATTTTATTTCTTAGGTTTATAAGAATTTATTACTTAGAGATATTTTTCTTTGTCAGGCAACTGAAGTGCTTACAAAGGAAATGTAATATATTAAATTTATGATTGCAGCTCAAAGTGTTTAGGGGAATTTAATTAATTAAGTTTGTAAATGATTTTTCAAAGGAGCTTAGGGTCTTCAAGTTGAGTTAATAGATCATTAATCAAAGAGAATCGAAGGTCACTAGTCTTATCTTGCCATATTTATAAACAGGATAACAAGATTTGTAAACTGAACATAACTGCTTAAGGATAACGAGGTTATTTCTATGTTATGAAGGGAACATTAATTTAAAATCTAAGTAACTCTAAGTAGTCCCTTCTGGACTGCCCTCAGATTTAAAAAAATAATTCACAGGAACAGCTATTAATGCTAACAGCTAATATTTATGGAGGGCTTTACACGGACGATCTCATTCCATCTTCCATTCTAGATGAGACCCTGGGAGGTCAGGAACTTGCTCAAGGCCACACATCTAGGAGGCTGTACAGGTTGGACTTGAGTTGGTTCTTCCACTCCAGAGGCTACGGTATTAATTTTTGGAGGAGAAATTCTGCATTCTCCCTTTTTTTTTTTTTTTTGGCCTTGCCGCACAGCATATGGGATCTTAGTTCTCCAACCAGGGATCAAACCCATACCCCCTGCAGTGGAAGCTCAGAGTCTTAACACCTGGACCACCAGGGAAGTCCCCAGAAGCTGCAGTATTAACCACAGTGCTGAACGATCTTTGGGGCCTGGGTTTCCAGGGTCTGCACCGAGGTCCCTGGAGAATGGCTACACTTCCCTAACTCATACCAGTGAATGTGAGCTTGTCAGGGCCCCATCTGCCCAGCTGCTTTGGTGCTCAGCAGAAATAGGGAAGGGATTTTTTTTTGACATCTATTAATTTTTTTAAAATAAATTTATTTATTTATTTGTTTTTATTTTTGGCTGTATTGGGTCTTCGTTGCTGTGCACGGGCTTTCTCTAGCTGTGGCAAGCGGGGGCTACTCTTTGTTGCAGTGTGCGGGCTTCTCATTGTCGTGGCTTCTCTTGTCACCTAAAGCACGGGCTCTAGGTGCGTTGGCTTCAGTAGTTGTGGCTTGCAGGCTCAGTAGCTGTGGCTCGTGGGCTCTAGAGTGCAGGCTCAGTAGTTGTGGCGCATGGGCTTAGTTGCTGTGCGGTATGTGGGATCTTCCCAGGCCAGGGATCGAACCTGTGTCCTGCATTGACAGGTGGATTCTTAACCACTGCACCACCAGGGAAGCCCTATTAATTTTTTCTTTTCTTTTTTTTTTGCGGTACGCGGGCCTCTCACTGTTGTGGCCTCTCCCGTTGCGGAGCACAGGCTCCGGACGCGCAGGCTCAGCGGCCATGGCTCACGGGCCCAGCCGCTCCGCGGCATGTGGGATCCTCCCAGACCGGGGCACGAACCCGTGTCCCCTGCATTGGCAGGCGGACTCTCAACCACTGCGCCACCAGGGAAGCCCCTATTAATTTTTTTGTACATATACTTTGTCCCATTTTCCCTTAAAATGTATGCCTTCAGGATTTTTTTTTAATATTGAGCTATAGTTGATGTGCAGTATGTTTCAGGTGTACAACATGTGATGCACAATTTTTGAAGGTTATACTCCTTTCACAGTTATTATAAAATATTGGCTATATTCCTTGCATTGTACAATATATCCCTGTGGCTTATTTATTTTATACATAGTAGTTTATACCTCTTAACTCCTTACTCCTATCTTACCCCTCCTTGGGGAAGGGACTTCTGAGTGGCCAATCTGAACCCCTAAGTACCATTTGTGGAACTGCCATATACTTGTGTCCTGTAAACACAGAACTTCTGACAATAGCCTGGCCTTGTGACAGGTGTGAACCAGGAGCTATGCATATTTTCTTCCTTGTTGTATACATTAGTCCTTTTCCCTTACTGTCCCTCTCCTAACGATTTACGTAAGAAATGGTGTTTAACATTACAGCATCGTTTCTAGGTAACAGAAAATTCAGGTGGGATTGGTGATTGAACTAGAAGAGAAATTAACATTGCAGAAAGATGGAGGCAGAGACTAGTGGGACTTGGTGTCTAAAATTTTGTAAAGAGAGTGCGTGTGAGTGACAGTTGCATTCTGCTAGGCAGCAGTGTGAGGGTGTAGTGATCCCTGTCACTCAGAGGGCTGTGCTGGGTCACGTCCGCTGTCTCCTGATTGCTTGTCTAACCATCCTCTCCACGGAAGGATTTGGAAATCTGAAAGCCGTGTTCCCTGACTCTCTACCTGTGAGGTTCTGCTGATGAGAGGCAATGGTGGGAGACTGGAAGGCGGAGATGGGAAAAGCCTTTTTAGGGGTGGGGGCTTCTGATAGCAACTCTCCTGGTAGCAGTGCTGGCAGTGGTGGCAGCAGTGGCAGGGGTGGTGGTACTGGGTAACACTGCTGCCCTTTTTTGCTTCCTGCAGGTACGAATCTGTAGGTAGCCTGAACTTCCACTTTTGTCCCTCCAGCAATTCCACCCCCTTTATCACTAATGCTCTGTGTTCAATCCCCTCTGTTTAAAATGTTTATGGTGCTTTCCATTTTGTTGATTGGCCTGAAACAGATCTCATTCTCTTGTTTGCTTTTTGTGCTCAGCTCTTTGATTTGAAGATAATCCATCTTGTAGCGTCTACACCAGGTCTGTCGCCTCTAACTTCATGGGGTGTGCATGGACCACACTGGACCTATCTCCTCCTCCAGGGTGGACACCCAGATTGCCCCCCAACATGCTGTCATAAATATTCTTATACATATTTCCTTTTTATACCTGTGTGAGAACTTATCTGCAATTAAAACGTATACCCAGAACTGAAATTGCTTTGTCATAGCTCATAGGTATGTCCATACTACATTTGACTAAGTATTATAAGGTCATGACCCTGAATAGCCACACCTCCCCAAAATATAAGATAATGCTACATATACTATTCTGTAATTAAATTTCTCCCACTTTAGGTCAGACGAAAATTCAAATAATTCCAACTAGGGAAAAATTGTTTTTAATTAAGGTGCAATTATAATCAATTCTACTGAAACAACAGAAACGGTGTTTTGGATAACAGCTTCTAGAACGAGACTGCAAATTCCAGCTTCACCATGCACTAGCTGTGTGACTTTGGGACAGTTGCTTAACTTCCCTGTGCCTTGTTTTACCCACTTGTAAAATGGAGATGTTAATAGTACCTACCTTATTAGGAGGTTGTGAGAATTAAATGAGATAACGCACATAAAGTGTTCAGAATACTGCTGTTGGCTATTATTGTTGAATATTTAGGTAATATACAATTTTTTTGCTATTTCTCAACAATGCTGCAATGAAGTTCAAGATTTTTTATTATTATTCTTGCTGTTGTAAAAAACACATAGCATTAAATTTATCATTAATAAATTCACATCTTACTAAGTGAAATAAGTCAGACAGAGAAAGATAAATATCATATGATAGGACTTATATGTGGAATCTAAAAAATATGATACAAATCAACTTATTTACAAAACAGAAATAGACTCACAGACACAGAAAACAAGCTTATGGTTGGTTACCAAAGGGGAAAGGGTGTGGGGAGTGATAAATTAGGAGTTTGGGATTAACATATACACACTACTATATATAGAATAGATAAACAGCAAGGACCTACTGTATAGCACAGGGAACTATACTCAGTATTTTGTAATAACTTATAAGGGAAAAGAATCTGAAAAAGAATATATATATATATATATATATATATCTGAATCACTTTGCTGTATACCTGACACTAACACAACATTATTAATCAACTATACCTCAATAAAAAATGTTTTTTAAAATTTATCTTTAGTGTGGGATTCTTAGACTGCCTGACTATTGCACTGGAGTTCTGGCAGCAAATGCCAGCCTGAATTTAGCAACCTTTCGGCTTGGGACACCTGGGTCTTTTTAGAGTAATAGGATGTCTCCACACCGTTTGCCCCACTGCTGTATGATCAAGGCCTCTGGCTGCGAGAGCCCTTCCTGAGGTTCCCTGATTTCTGCAGAGCCAAGATCCTTACCAGGGCCTTCCTGAGCCCTGGGGTGGGTGAGACAGGGCAATAACCTCCGGTTAGGCAGTGGAGCATCTGTACAAGGTTGTGTGCCATGAAGGGATAGAATTGATTCAAAGTCCACAACTCTACCATCTGTGTGATCTTGTGCAAGTGATGTCACATCCTTGGACCTCTGTTGCCTCATCTGTAAAATGAATCCTGGCCTCGAGACTCATCAGCAATGTGGCTTGGGTAAGTCAGCTTTTCCCCTGGGGTCTTAGTTTTCCCATCTGTGAAGTGGGGTATCATCGCATTTACAGGTTTACTGTAGGGATTAGGGATAATGTTTGCAAAGTGCCTGGCACAGTGCCTGGCGGAGATTCTGTGGCTGGTAGACAGTTTCAATACTGCGGATTCTGTCTGCTTGACCCTCTGGAAATTCTGACTCGTTGGCATCCAACCTGCGCATCGAACATAAGGTCCCCAAAGCCCCCTCATGCTTATGCTCCAGTGTCTCTCTGAGTTTGTAAACACTCTTTCTGGATGCCCTGTGGGAACACTAGGCAGCCTTCTGTATCTGGTACTGGGGCCACAGCCTCAGGATCCCTTCTGAAACCTCTTCCTTCTCCTCTGCCCCTGTCTCCATCCCGTCTTTATTTTCCACACTCCAAAGGCAACCTTCTTCCTTTCCAACATGAATGGATGAAGACATTTCATCTACATACATTCCCAAGGGCACCCCGGGAGGGGGCTGTCTCTACTTCCCCACCTCTTATTTGTAACTCAAAACAGCAAATCAGGGGGACCCCGGTTTTAGCTCTGAAATCTTGGAAGTCGTTGCTCCCATCCTTACAGCAGGAGAAAAGCTGAACAAACTGACAGATCAAGGAGACAGAAAATCAGTAATCACATAGTTGAGCTAAAGAGCACCATCAGTTGTCTGGATCTAATTGACACTTATAGAATACTTACCCAACAAGAACAGAATACACATTCTACTCGAGCTCACACAGAACTCTCACCAAGTGTTTGTGTCTTCCCCAAATTCACATGTTGATGCCCTAACTCCCGGTGTGGCTGTATTTGGAGATGGGGCCTCTGAGGTAGTAGTTAAGGTTGCAATGAGATCATAATGGTGGGGCCCTTATCCAATACAATTAGTGTCCTTATTAGGAGAGACATCATGTGAGCACAGAGCAAGAAGGCAGCCGTCTGCAGGCCCAGGGGAAAGCCCACACCAGACACCTACTGGCAACTCCCTCTAACTTGCAGTTCCAGTTTCCAGAACTGTGAGAAAATAAATTTCCATTGTTTATGAAACTGTGCCCCATAGAATTAACAGAAGCTGATAACAGAAATTCTTGAACTTGTCTTACATAACAACAGATAAAGGAACAACTTGTTAAAAGTCCTTTGCTTGTAAACTGCCTTCGTTGATTAAGTTCACTTTAGTTTTTTTCTTTCTTCTTCCCCCCTCTCTTTAATTACATACCTTCCCAGCTTCACACAGCCAGCTGTTCTACAGGAACTTGGAGTCAGCTCCTATTCAGTGCAAGACGGCTGGGGGACGACTAGGACCATGAATCCTAGACCTGGCCTGTGCAGATGTCCAACCAACAGCCTTTTGACATCAGAGGGCCAGAAAACTCCACCCTCAGATCATGCTAAGCACATGAATATGCAGAAGCATGTAACCCAGATGCACCTTCCCAAACACCAATTACCTCATCTTTTTCCCATACATCCAATCACCTTTCCCCACACCTAAGGCCACCCTGCTAATCCTATAAGTACCCCAATGCCCTCACCTTCCTTTCTTTTGTTGTTCATAACTTTGTTGTCATATCTAAAAAGTCAATGTCAAATCCAAGGTCATAAAGATTTACCCTATGTTTCCTGCTAAGTTTTTTTTTATATATATATAGTTTTAGCTCTTATATTTAGGCCATTGATCCATTTAGAATTAGTTTTTTGTATGTGGTGTGAGATAGGGATCCAACTTCATTCTTTTGCTTGTGGAAATCTAGTTGTCCCAACAGCATTTATTGGGGAGACTGCTCTTTCCCCATTGAAAGGACTTGGAACCCTTGTTGAAAATCCGTATAGCACAGGGAACTTTACTCAGTATTCTGTAATAACCTATATGGGAAAAGAATCTGAAAAAGAATGGATTAAAAAGAAAAAGAAAAAAAATCAATTGGCTGTCAATGTATGAGTTTATTTCTAGACTTTCAATTCTGTACTATTGGTTTATTTAACTATCCTTATGCCAGTACCACATTGTTTTGATTAATGTCACTTTATTGTAAGTTTTGAAATTTGGAAGTGTGTATCTTCCAACTTTTTTTTTCTTTTTCTAGATTACTTTGGCTACTTGTGTTTCCTTGCATGTCCATATGAATTTTAGGGTCATCTGATCCATTACTGCAAATCAGGCGTTTGGAATTTTGATAGAGATTGCACTGAATCTGTAGATCAGTTTGGGAGGAGTGCTGCCATCTTAGCAATTTTAAGTTTTTTGATCTATGAACATGGGATGTCTTTCCCCTTATTTAGGTCTTCTTTAATTTTTCAACAGTGTTTGGTAGTTTTCAGACTATGACTTTTGCACTTCTTTTGTTAAAAGTATACTTTTATATTCATAAGTATTTTATTCTTTTCGATACTATTGTAAATAGAATTGTTTTTGTAATTTCATTTTTAGTGTGCTCAAAGCTATTATACAGAAATATGATTGATTTTTATAAGTCGATCTTGTATTCTGCAAACTCTCTGAACTCATTTATTACTTCAATCATTTTCAGTGGATGCCTTAGGATTTTCTATGTACAAGATTATGTTATCTGAAAACAGAGACTGTTGTAATTGTTCCTTTCCAATCTGGGTGACTGATATTTAATTTTCTTGCCTAGTTGCCCTGTCTAGAATCTCCAGTTTGGGGGAAAGCATTTAGTCTTTCACCATTAAGTGAAAACCCATTAGCTGTGGGCCTTTTGTAGATGTCTTTTATCCAGCTAAGAAATTTCCCTTCTATTCTTAACTTGTTGAGTGTTTTTTTTTTACCATGAAATGGTATTGGATTTTGTCAAATGATTCTCCTGCCCCCATCTAGTGGGATGATCATGTGAATTTTGTTTTTTATTCTATTGATATAGTGTATTACAAAAAGTGTTTTTTCCAAGTTAAACCAACCTTGCTTTCCTGGGATAAATCCCTGGTCATGGTGTATAATTCTATTAATAGAGTGCTGGATTAGATTTGATAATATTTTGTTGAGGATTTTTGCATCTATACTCATAAGAGATATTGCTCTATAGTTTTCTTTTCTTGTGATGTCTTTTCTGGTTTTGATATCAGGGTGATACTGGTCTCACAGAATGTGTTGGGAAGTGTTCTCTTCTGTGTTTTGGAAGTGTTTGTGAAAAATTGGTATTGATTCTTTAAGTGTTTGGTAGAATTCACCAATGAAGCCATCTAGGCCTGGGCTATCCTTTGTGGGAAGTTTATTGATTAATTATTAACTTGATCTCTTTACTTGTTATAGGTCTATTCAGATTTTTTTTTCTTGAATTAGTTTCTATGTCTTTCTAGGAGTTTTTCCTCTTCATCTATTATCTAATTTGTTGGAATTCAGTTGCTCATAGTAGCCACTTATGATTATTTTCTATAAGGAAGGTCAGTAGTAATATACCCTTGTTTATTTTTTAATTTAGTAATTTAAGTATTCTCATTTTTCTTGATCAATGTAGCCAAAGGTTTGTCAATTTTGTTGATCTTTTCAAAGAACCAGCTTTTTGTTTTGTTGATCCTATAATTTTTCTAGTCTCCATTTCATTAATTTCTATGCTAATCCTTGTAATTTCTCTCCTTCTTCTTGCTTTGGGTTTAGTTGGCTCTTCTTTTTTCTAGTGTCTCAAGGTGGAAGGTTAGGCTGTTGACTTGATATCTTTTTTTTTTTAAGCTTTATTTATTTATTTATTTTGGCTGCACCACATGGCATGCTGGATCCTAGTTCCCCGACCAGGGATCGAACCCACGCCCCCTGCAGTGGAAATGTGGAGTCCTAACCACTGGACCACCAGGGAAGTCCTGAGATTTTCTTTTTTAATGTAGGCATTTATAGTTATAAATTTCTTTCTAAGGACTGCTTAACTTCATCCCACAATTTCTGGTACATTGTGTTTTTTATTTTCATTAATTTCAAAGTATTTTCTAATTTCTCATAAATTTTTTCTTTGACTCTTTGGCTACTCAGTTGTGTGTCATTTAATTTCCACATCCTTGTGAATTTCCCTAATTTATTTCTTTGACTAACTTCTAATTTTACTGCATTGTGATTGGATAACATTCTTTGCATCATTTCAATCCTTTTAAGTTTATTAAGGCTTGTTTTATATACATTGGATAGAACAACTGAGCAGAAGGCCAACAAGGAAAGAAATGACTTGAACAACGCTCTACAATAAATGACTTGAACAACGCTCTATGCAAACTAGGCCAAGCAGGACATTTTCTAGAACAATGGCCACTAACCACTGGACAACCAGGGAAGTCCCAGCATGTATGTTTAAATGTATCAGTATCTCCTGTGGATGTGTAGAAACACAAGTAGTGTTTCTTCCTGATGGCGGGTCTAGGAGTCAGGAGTTGTGGTGGGCAGGGACCAGCAGATCAAGGAAGTGTCAAGGCCAAGCTGGGCTCTGCAGGGTCTATAGGAGCTCCACTGCCTCCCAGAGCCTCACTCTCCCAAACCGTCCACTTAACAAGGGACAAACTTGGATGTCAGAGGTGTTGCAAAGGCAGAATCCATCTGACCTTCCACCTGAAACTGGAGGACTCTGGGTCATGGTACCTGTGAGATTCTGCCTATCAGAAACTGAGTCGTTCAGCAGAAGAGCCTTGGAATTTTTGGCATTTGGAGTCTGAGGTCCAGGCTAGCTGGGGAGGAGGCAGTGTCCTGAAGGAGGTGGACACGCTGGGCTGTGGCTCTGGAGACTTGACGGGGAGGCCTCACTGCAGACCTGGGTGTGGAGTAAAGAGAGGCTGTATCAAAGTGTGACCCATGGGAGTGGATGACCCTCCAGGGAGAAATTACAACGGGAAGGGGAAAAGAGGATCACGGCCAGAGGCTTGGGAGGAGGAAGGAGAACCCAAAGAGAAGTGGTCAGAGATGGTGCAAGAAGGAGGAAATTAGCCCAGCCGAAGAAGAGGCCTGACACGCAGAGGAGTGGGTCCCACCGGCCGCCCTTGGGGCTGCTTGGAAGCCCGGGGCTCTGAGAGCCGCGCACGCACCGCAAGACACTAGGCGGCGCTGTGGCCCATTCTAACAGCCACTCCTTTTCGTGTCGGGGTTTTCTTCTTTTTAAAGAGAAATTAATGTGTGCTGCCCTCCCCACCCCACCCCCCCATTTCCTGTTTAACAGATGAGACGCTCAGAGAGGGACTGTGGTTCCCCCCAAAGCATACAGGGGTGTCATGGCCGAGGTAGGGCCACCTTGCCCACCAGGCCCAGCCCTCCAGCACCACCCACGTTTTAGTCTTGCCAACCGTGAAATCACCTTCCTTGGTTTTCCCATCCTTTCTGCTTCCGGTTCCCCATCGGCCCCACCCCCATTCTCCGTCCACCTGCAGCCACAGAGATGTGTTTCAGTATAAACGGAATCAAGTGGCTCTCCCAGTAACACCCCCTGGTGGCTCCAGATGGCTTTTTACCCCGACATTCAGCTTGGCCTGGCCCGCAGGGCTTCATGCCGCTAGACGCTTCACCCTGAGCCTATGCATACTTGCCTTTTGGGTTTGCTCTGATAAAGCGGGTCCTGCTGTGTCACCTCCACCAATCTCTTCGCTCTGCTTCCCCACTCCTCCTCTCTCCTCTAACTGCCCCCTTGGTCTCAGGCTGACTTTCCTGGCTCTACAGTGCCCTCCCCTGTGCTCTAATGCCTGCATTGTCATGTTCATGTCTTTAATGTTTTTTCTCCTCTAGACTGAACTCCAGGGCACTAGGACAGGGTCCATTTTGTCTGCAGTCTGTCCATCAGGGTCCAGCCGTGGCTCTAGGAAGGCTATCGCCCTAAGGATGACCATGCTGGCAGAGCAGGAGAGGAGCTAGCCCCGGGTGTCACGGGACAGGATCTTTGGGGCAGGTCCACTGAGTACTAACGTATAGCCAAGAGCATCTGTCTGGAACCGTGGGCAGACCATCAGCTGTTCTCAGCGTTTGAACCAATGGTGTTCCATACAGAACCGTTAGCCAGAGCCACAGAATCGAGCCGGCAGAAGGGGCGCCCACTGTTGGTCTCACTTTTGTATTCTAGGAGCTGGTATATTTTACTGTTTTTAAAAATAGAACAATCAGGGTTTCAGTTCCAAGTTTTGGAGAATGTGGGGCTGCATCTGGAGCAGGTAGGAATCAGCATGGCCTTTGTTTTCACCTGGTCAGACCTCTCCCAGAGATGAGGCCAACAGACCTTTGAGCCAGACAATGACTAATGTGGAGGCACCCACAAAGCTGATGGTGGACCAGCACCCCGCCATGCTGTCGCTGTGGACATTACCAACTTTGGGCTGTTGGCCAATAGGACAAACATGTCAAAATATTTCCCTCTCCTTTCTCTCTTACAACAAAGCTGCAGCAGTGGGTGTTAATAGACGTTTTGGATTTCCCCAGTGCATAGGCCAGCTGCAGGGCTACTGAAACCCAAGTTTGTTATGCAAAGGAGGTCATGCACAGAGACTTCAAAAAGCCTGAAGAAATGAAAAATGATCTAAATAAGCTTTTCTTCTTTCTATTTCATATCTCAATGCTAAATGATATTTAAAATCCTGTTAACTTTTTTCAGGAGTATTCAAAATTGGACAATAGAAATTAGATAGTCCTTTGTTTCTGCAGGAAGTTTTGACACCAGGCTGTGGTTTTTAAATCTGCCTCCTAGCTCCAGGCCAGAATCTCCTCCGTTGTCAGCCTAATTTCGCAAACTTCCTAAAGAGGAAGGATTCTTTCTAGTTGGAGAGAAGCGAAATCAATGTTTAGTACAGGATGTGAACAGGGGGTGGGGTGGGCAGAGAAAAGGGAGAGGGGAAGAAAATCAGGACTGGCTCTCTATAGAGAAAGGTTTGGGGAAAATTCTGGAGCAACTTTGAAGTAGCTTCAGGCTGAGATGTAAGTGGTCAGGAGAACCCCTTCTGAAAGTTACTCCAACTGTCTTGGCATAAATACTTGAAAAAAACACAAAATAGGTCACTAGGAATAAATCTATAAAGCAATGAGTATGGTGATTATACTATTTAAAGTCAAAACCAGGATATTTGACAAGCTAATTGGACAGTATAATTGGAACTGAGACTGCCCACCCCTTCCAGATGAGAGGTGCCAGGCTGGCGTGCATGAACCCTAAATGCTCAGCCGTGAAGCAAGAGGTCGACCAGATGTTTCCTGATTCCTGGTCCTGTTTCCGGATCATGAGTGGTGGTGATGTTGGGAGAACAGGAGAGGTTAGTAAGAGAACAGAGGGTCTGTCCCTCTCACTTCTCCTCAGCTCACCCTCCAGGATCACAGTACACACCGTGTTCTTAAATTTAGGTCAATTTAGAGCAAAGTGACATAGATGAGCCACAGACGAGACAGAGGGGGAAAGGCCACTGCTGGGACATTCCACTCAACTTTTAACTTTAGGACAAGACTTTTGGTTTACACTGGAATCTATAGTTTTGCCTGTTTGGAGTGTGTGTGTGTGTGTGTACATATATTTTTTTTGAGTCTTCCTGTTCATACTAAATATCACACTGGAAGAGGAAGCAGCTCTAGAACAAAACCTCATAGTCAGAAAGTATTTTGTCCACCATTTATTTTATTATTTATTTATTTGTTGGCCACACTGTGTGACCTGTGGGATCTTAGTTCCCCCACGAGGGATTGAACCTGCGCCCTCAGGAGTGAAAGCGCGGAGTCCCAACCACTGGACCGCCAGGGAATTCCGTCATTGTCTTTAATGTCATTTTTCTTGAAACTGATTTTCTTCGATAAATCAAAAGAATATAAGCCAGGTAACAGAGAACAGAGTGGAAATACGTTACTCCTTTAGAAGTTACAAGTTTTTAGTGTACAAAGTTATTGCTGTTATGACATATCTCCTGAATAGTTTCTTACTGTACATTTTCTGAAAGTTCACTTTGTTAATATTTCCAGCTACACAAAGGCTGTAATGGCTACATCTGCCCAATCTTGGATGGCTGCCTGACACCAGAGCAAAACTTGACATCTCACTTCTGCCAGACAGAAGGAAACTTATAAACCTGTCATTCTTTGGACATGTCTTATTGACACAGCTCATTGGAAAAATCTGCTTTTAAAAAAGTCATAACTAAATTTCACAGCATGTAATTTATTCTCATTTCACCACAGCCCCGCTGAGTGGCTACTTTTCCTGTCTGCAGAATGGGTTGGAATTTAATACTGGGAACTAGTCAAATTGAATCATTTGGGTAATGAAAGTCCAACTACGAAGACTGCAGTTTCCTTTTGGGGAGCACTACTTTCTTGTCAAAATTTTTTTTTTTTTTGTGGTACGCGGGCCTCTCACTGCTGTGGCCTCTCCCGTTGCGGAGCACAGGCTCTGGACATGCAGGCTCAGTGGCCATGGCTCACGGGCCCAGCCGCTCCGCGGCATGTGGGATCCTCCCGGACCGGGGCACGAACCCGTGTCCCCTGCATCGGCAGGCGGACTCTCAACCACTGCACCACCAGGGAAGCCCTCTTGTCAAAATTTGAATGTGCATATGAATGAATGGTTCTCTTCAATTTACTTCAGTTTTATGTTGTGTCGGTTGTAGGTAAATACAGATAAACACCTTGTTCTGTGAACACAAAAACAGGCTGAAATGGCATTGGGATGTAGGAAAGAAGAGAAAAAGACAAGTTTGGGCCAGGGTGCCTGGCCCTCCAGGGAAGGGCAGGGGGTGCGCTATGTACTGGGTCTTTTCCCCTGTTGTCTGCACTTTAGTCTGAGAGCTGAGGGTGCGGTCATCTGGGCGGCCTTCAGGGAGGGTCAGCGTCTGGGAAGACGGTGTCGGTCCCACGGGCAGCAACACAGAGTCCTTCGTTTGAGGGAAGCATTTTGTCACCATGTGCGTGAACGGAAGTCAGGCCCAGCGTTGCACAGTTCCTGCTTGCTACACAAGCATTCTAAAAGCTCACTTCATTCTAAGGGGAATTCTGCTAAATCACAGAACTAGTCATTTCCGTCTTTCTTAATGCGCTTGACTGAAGTGCACCAAAGAAAGGAAGAAAAAATAACCCATACTTGGATGCTGTAAACCTGCCAAGGAGAATAGATCCGATTTCAAAATCTTCCTATGATGCTGGTCTGAAAGTTTCTCCTGAGACAGAAATAAGGCAAATGTAACAATCCCTTTGATATCAAGTCCAAAAGCACTGGAGTTAGAATGTAGTTAAAATAAAGAGGTCCTTGGTTTCAGAAATCTTTAATACCCTGGGGAGACTAGGGTGTGACTACTTCTTGTTCTCTTTTACAATCAGCCCATGTCTGCAAACCAGATTGACCGTTGCCGGTCAAGAGGTCATAGTTCAACAGAAACAGTCCAAAAAGTGGGCTTGACAACTTATTTTAACTAATGGGTCCACAGATGATGAGACCCGCCCCCACCCCCAAATCTGTGAGAATAGACATCACCAATGCCTTATTAGTACATTGTTGGGAAATTTAAAAAAAAAACACCACCACCACCGTGACACAAAAGTATCAGTGAAGAAGACAAGGTAACACCTAGAGGAATGAAGTTGTTCAGAAGATCCCAATTTATCTTTGCCTAGAAACGTGGCACACGTCATCAGGAGATACTCATCCTGGTCCCAAAAACATTTTTCTACGGCCAGCCTAGGTTTCTGGAGAGAATAAGCTCTCTGTAGGAAAAAACAGAAAACTAAAACTCACTAAAATTTTCTGTGGCTCAAAGTTCTAGTGAGAAGTATGTTAAAGTACAGACCATGTGTAAGTCATCCTAAGTTGCCTCAAAACCGATGATTACATCCACGTAAGAGCATGTGTGCCTACAAGGCTGCACAAAGTTGAAAGTGTGATGGAGGAAACTCAGTTACTGGAGACCAACCTTGTGACACCCTGGGGCACCTGGAGGTCTGTTCCCAGAAAAGCAGGCGGAGACACAACCCTGAAGCAGAGAAGCAACTTCTAATGAAAACTGCTGAAGTGCTTAAAGTTCTCAAAGATGGTCTCTGGTCAACTCTGATTGGTGGACACCATGAAAGGTCATTGAAAAAAATACGCCTTTTTATTCACTTAGGGCACTTACTGCCTGCCAGTAATTAAACGTTGAGAGGCACGGGCAAAACAATGTAAAAATGAAAAAAAAAAAGACATACAGAGTAGGAGGGGAGGGATGAGGCCAGGTCTGGTATTTGTTGAAAGCTGAGGAAGTGCTGGACGGGCTACTTCCCAGCAGCTGTGCAAGGCAGGGGAAACGAGACCACGAGACCACGCGCACCCGTGAAGGGATGCACCGGGAAAGCTTTCCAACTCTTGGACCCTGGCTGTTTCTTGTCTTTTCTAATAAGCATTTGGGCTTCTCTAAGTAGCCCCTGAGGAACGAGGGGGTGGAGGTGTGTGGTGCAGGCCTGGCCTCACCTGAAACACAGGACAGCTGCAGGCCGTTTTCCTGAGTCTCAGTATTCAGAGCTAAGTCTCACCGTTTAACAGATAGCAATTTTCTTTCTTTTTTTTTTTTTTGCGGTACAAGGGCCTCTCACTGTTGTGGCCTCTCCCGTTATGGAGCACAGGCTCCGGACGCGCAGGCTCAGCGGCCATGGCTCACGGGCCCAGCCACTCCACGGCACGTGGGATCCTCCCGGACTGGGGCACGAACCCGTGTCCCCTGCATTGGCAGGCGGACTCTCAACCACTGCGCCACCAGGGAAGCCCCAGATAGGAATTTTAAAGCATTTTTTCCTAAACAGTGTCTTACAGAGTAGAATCCATAGAAAATTTTAAGAAAAGACATAAAACCAGAGAAATCCTATTTTGCTACGCAGGCTGCTCTGAGCTTGACCCCAGAACCCTGGAGATCCAAGGGACTCATTCAGAGCTATGACCTGGCTCCTTGCCCCGCATATGCCAAGGAGCCGGCAGATGCGGGAGCCATCGGCCTGGCCTGGGAGTCAAGAGCTGCACCGGGGGCTGTGGGAGAAATAGAATTGGGGGAGGGGCGGCAGTAGCAGCCAGCGGAGGAGACCCCTTCATCCCCCAGCCCTCCTCACAGGTATCTGCAGTGAGGTCCTGACTAGCAGTGGCATCCAAGAAGGACATTTTAGCTAGACTTATAAACTTATTTTCTGGGGGAAAAAAGAAAAGCACTCAAATTAACTAGACTGTAAGAGTTCCTCAAAAGCTTTTATTCTTTTTTTTTTTTTTTGGACCAGCACACTGCCTGGTACACACTGCCAAGGAGGCATTCAAAAAAAAAAAAACGTTTTTTCTTAAACAGGCAATTTATAACACGGGGAAGACTTCATTTCAGTGTTTCAGAAAACATGATTATTCCTGGAAAGAGTTTATTCCTCTACGACTCTGGAGAACAGAGGTTTTGTCCTAATTTTTATAAGCCACCTCAGACAGACAGTGGAATAATCTGGATTAACATTTAAGTGTTTGGAAGGCAGTTAAAAACTCTCAAGAAATCCAAGAGTTGTCCGCCTGGGGCAGCGTTGCAGTACTCGGAGGACACAGAAAATGTCTCTGTGTCCCTCCTTGACCTGGGACCTGCAGGACAGCTCCCCTGCTTGATTCCTACAAGTCTTCCTGCAGAAGGCAGATCAACAGAGAGGGACGGTGAACTTCTCCGACCGGCCCAGGCCTCATGCAGCAGCATGGCCCAACCAGTCCCAGTGGTTTAGCTACCCAGCACGTCACCCTGGAAGTGCTTCCGACATCTGTCCCACCGAACAGACTAACAGAGAACCAGAGTCAGGCATTCAGGGCTGTCATCAAAGGAGTCGCCTCCCTTCTTCCACATAATGACCTGGGATTCTATGTGCAGTAGACATGAACAGAGTTTTTACAAATTAAATAACTTTCTTAAAATACAATAAAACATCATTACATACAATTCTCTTTGGAAAGTCTTTCCCATTCTCAAAATTAACTTACAAAATTTTGTGCAAAAACACTGGCTTCAAATAAATAGGGAAAAAAAGTGGGAAGAACAGAACTTTTTGTATTGTTTTTGTTTTTTAAATTAAAAGTTAAAAAACACCAGCTGCACTTCAAAGTTCTTGCAGGACGCGTCAAGAAGGCTGTGAAAAACAGCCCTCCTGGTCAGAACTGCATTTTCAAGTGAGGTTTTCTGGGTTCAAAATTCACAATGGATGCCTCCGCTGAGATCCCTCACCACGCCCTCTCTGACCAGCTTCAGGAGGAACCCCGTCTCTGTGGTCACATTGTGCATGGTCTGAAAGTTCATGGCAGCCATGCAGAGATTGTCAAAGTAGTGCAAAGGTGTTCTGGGTTGGCTGAGGTCATAGCCAAAGCCTGCCAAACTGACTTCATCGCACAGATGCGTGGCTAAGACAACGGCAATGACACCAATCGTGGGGACGTTCTGGAAAGGAGAAAAGACAAAAAAAAAAAAAGGTCTTAGCACAAGTCGCTGCTTTACAGGTAGGCTACATGCCATGCAAAGTGATGAAAGTGGCACTGGGGGCTGCAATTTTATACATCACACAATTTCAAATATCACCCAATTCTAAAGTCTGACTTGCCATCCAGGTCAGGAATCTAGACTCTAAATCATGGTCTGTGATGTGAATTCTTTTAACACACAAGCAAGAGGCAGCCTGGCAGGTCCTGCTGCACCAAGCTAAAAGGTGTTCTTTCTAAAACTTCCACCCACCGGTCCTGCACAGAAGGACCATAATAGCAAGACTAACCCATTTCCTCTCTCATGCGACAAACGTCTACAAGGTCTGCTCTGGGACAAGTGGCCACAGCCCTTCTCCGGACATGGTTTGGGAACCCGTCCCGTCTTGGCTGGCTCCTGTACAGCCTCTGCCTGAGAACAGAGCGGGCTCAGCTCTCGTTGGTGAAGACTGTCTTCACCCCTTACTTGTGAAGACAGTCTTACTTCACCCCTACTTGCCTTTCTGGCAAATAACACCCCCAGGCCATTTTCACACGTCCTGCAGCTCAGCCAGTTTCTGCTGGCTCTCTGTTCAGGCAAGTACATTTTTCGCCTCAAATTACGGGCTTTCACATTTGTTTTTTCCAAAATGTACCCCTGCTGACTTCGGCCTAGAATGCCAGATGTCCAGAATTTTGTATTCTGACTGTATCACCACTCCCTCTTCACGTCCAACATCTTGCCACTTGTACGTCTGGAATTGGTTCTCTGGATCTCCCTCACAGACTTGGGTAAAGACAGCACACAGGGCGGCAGACAGGAATACGGAAAGCCCTGCAGTGCCTAAGCCCTCCTTGAAGACTGCTGCCCATCTAGTACTCGATATTCTCTTGTATCGTCTTTCATGTGCAAATATACCTCCTTGGTTCATCTCAGCCGAGTCTGTGACTTCCATGACCAGCTCTCCTTTTCTGTAAACTGGAACAACAGTGAACCTTTCAGAGTTCAGAGATTAAGGTGGGAATAGCGAACATCCAGGGAACCCATCATTTGATAAAAACTGCTTCCTGCTCCCCAGTGTGTCCCGTCTACCTCTCGAAGCCAACCTCCCTTATTAAAAAGGAACTCAACAGTCATGTTACATGTTTGGAAATAAAAACCAAGGGAAATTGACCCTAAAGAAGCCAGCCTCCTGTTTGGGCTTAGGACTCTAAGGCAGTGTGCCCTGTCTTCTCCACCTGCGGCCAGCTCGGCACACAGCACCTTAGGAGTACCCATCACTGTCTGTGGAGGAGTATATAGGGGTAATGCATGGAGAGAGACTCAGAAACTATCAAAAGCTCCCCAGAGCACGTTATCTCCAGAACACGTCCCCCAAGAGCAGCCCTCACTGTCCAACAGGCTTCTCTGTCTGCTGGGAGGGCAGATGCATGAGGGAGTTTCTGACGATGCAATTTTAGATCAGAAGCCATCTTCCAAGTTACCGCTTTTATCCAAAAGAAGAATACCATTTTGACAATGATAAAAAATAAGCAAATATTCAATTCAAATGATGAATTATAAAGTAGAATGTAAAAGCCTCCTATAGACTCACTCTCCAGGGAAGGGCATTCTTCACAGTTTGGTCATTCTTTCCAAGCTTTTTCCTATGCAACTATATATACATTTTTAGTTTTTAAACAAAAACGGGATTAAATAAATGTTCTGTAACTTGACTTTCTTGCTTAATACATTGTGGAGGTGTTTTCATATCCATTAGTTTTTCTTCATCCTCAACAGTCACACGATATTGCATCGACTATACCATAACGTTTAAACAATTCTCTAATGATGAATGTTTAGGCTGTTTTTAGTCCTTTGCTATCAATGCTACGATGAACATCCTAGAATAGCCTTGCAGATTTTCTCTAATTTCCTTCTAATAAAATTTTTAGAGTCAAATTGCGGGGTCAAAGACTATTCATATATATATATATTTTTTGCGGTACGCGGGCCTCTCACTGTTGCGGCCTCTGCGGTTGCTGAGCACCAGCTCCGGACGCGCAGGCTCAGCGGCCATGGCTCACGGGCCCAGCCGCTCCGCGGCATGTGGGATCCTCCCGGACCGGGGCACGAACCCGCGTCCCCTGCATCGGCAGGCGGACTCTCAACCACTGCGCCACCAGGGAAGCCCAAGACTATTCATATTTTAAAGTGATATATGTATTGCCAAACCACCCTCTGGAAAAAGTGCCAACTTATAATTCTACCTACATTCCTGCCAAACAAGGACATTATCAAGCTTTTAGATCTCTGCTAAGAAAACAGGCAAAGAATGTCACTGTGGCTCTAATTCGCTTTTACTTGATTACTGGTGAAGATGAACATTTTATCATGTATTCCTGGGCTGTACTAATTTCTTCTGTGAAATGTTTGTTCATATCCTTTCCTCATTTCTTTATTGGCTCATCTTTTTCTTTTTGATTTAATAAGATCTCTAAATGCTTTGAGAATATTTACTCTGTGATTTCTATGATAAATTTTCCCCCACTAACTTTGTTTCTGATACCCTTCGCCATTCAGCAATTTCGTATTTCACGTAATTAAATCTGTCCATTTTTTAAAGGTTATTTTTAAAATAAAATCGACCTGCAAACCAACAAATGAGCATCTGCCTGTGTTTAAAAAAATACTATGGAATCTAATAAAGAAACGGGGCAGTTTAAAAGATACAGAAATCTAAGTGCATTTATAGTGAAACCTCTTTATAACTTAGTTTAAGAATCTTGCCAAAGTATGTTGTCTTTTTTATAAAATTGTTTTGTTAAAAGTGATGCCAACAGGTTAAAAGTTGTAAGCCCACATTCCGGAGGAACCCATGTGCTCTGTGTGGGAGAGCCCAGCTAAAGCCAATCAGAGACCCGACAGTCACTGGTCGGGGGTAGGGCTGCTCTCCTATGAGAGGGAAAACACATCACGGGTTCTGGACACGTTCCTGCAATGGGCAGAAACTACATGGCCCTCCTGGGCTCCCCATGGATGGAAAGGCCAGAGCCCTGGAGGAAAACAGCGGACTGCGAAGGGAACAGCTTCCACTATGTGAACCATTTCACCCGAGCTGGGTGTTCAAGCCTGAAGTTGGAGCCAGAGTTGGATTTAGCTCTTACTGATCGCAGTGAAGAACTAGGTTTTTGTTTTTAAGGAGACTATTCAGGTATTTGTTTTCCTTAACAAGCACAGAATTCTTCCTTTAAAATTTACACAGTTGTGTTAAAGCAATTTTTTAATTAGAATTTGATTCAAAGGGCAAATAGAAGACCCTGCTCATCTGCCTATTGGATGAGGACCCCTGAGTCTAGCTCCATTTGCAAATTGCACCCTGGACCAGCCCCATTTCCTAGGAGGTATCTCAGGCCCCCAGTGTGGGTAGCAGTCCCCATGTTTCAAAATTCCTTGCTTTTCCTTAAATATAAATGTTTTGCTTAAACCATTTCCACTGCTTTTAAAAAAGTTTTATTTAAAGACACAGGTTTAGCTATTCAGATCATGAAGAAACAGGTAATAAAGGCATCTCCGCCCAGTAGCAACACAGGCTAATTGCAGGTAAAGAACCTACTGCAGTGAACAGCCTATAGCACCAAGGTTCTCAGAGCAGGCTGAAAAATAAAAATCACCCAGGGAACTCTGAAAATCCCAATGTACAGACCACAACACAGACAGGTTAAATCAGAACATCTGGGGTGGGATCCAGGCATCAACTGAAAAGCACTGCTTTCACCTATAAAGTGAGGATAAACGTCAATTTTCACCCAAGTGGCCTGTAGAGTTAAAATGTAAAGAACTTTCTGACCACCGAAGTTCCTTTCAGTGTCCTGCAGCTAATTATATGGAATCCTGGAGTAAGAATACCTTAAATAATATCTCAGTGACCGAAGTGCTGAAGTGCTGACTGTACTAGTGAAATGAGCCACCAGGAGTGGGGGGATCAATCAGTGGGGAGCCCTAAGGTGAAGATGTAGAGAGGGAAAAACACGTGGAACATCTAATCAATGACTAGGTTTCATCCCTGGAAGATGCTTCTGGGTATACAGCTGAGCCTAAGTGAAAGCTGTATAGGTGCCTCCTTTCCAACACAGAGAAGAACAGTTAAGTTTCAGTAGCGACAAAAATACCTTATCTCGGCCCCAGAACCTTGACTGAGGCTCTGAGTATCGAAGGATGTCAAAGGCAGTCTCTTTGATAATAACCGGATTCAAAATCCTGAACTGTTTTGGCTGGAGTGGGATTTTTTCCGCCACCTGCTTCCAAAAGAAGAGTCGCACCCAAAACGGCTAAGGAAAGAAAGCAAGCAATCGTTAGGGGGATTTAATCAAGTGATCTTATCAGTGAAGCGGGCAGAGCGCATCCCCTGCTAATGAGGCCAGAACCGTGGGTGTGGCCCCTTGTGGGTTTGTAGGCTGCATTCTGTGGCCAAGTCACAGATCTATGCAAATCCAGTACCTCAACTCAGGCAAGCAACTCTAAGGATCTGATCTATGAAGGTGGCACTGGACAAGGAAAGGAACTGCAGAAGCAGCTCTTATTGATTTGGGGAAGAAATTCTTCAGGTAATGACCTGAGAGAGTCAGCCTTTTTAGGATCCAAAGCCACCATTTTGCCCAGGGAAAACCAAGCAAACAGATCCAATTCGAGGGTATGAACTGTTCTGGGTGCCCCGCCTGTGCTCAGGTCCCCACCACGCACCCCCTTCTCCACTTACTCCACTTCCTAGTCCTGTGATGTCTCTTGGTAACTGACTGTAAATCATTTCGTATGTGCTTCATCTTTCAACTAGAACAACTACCCAAGAGAAAATCCAGAGGACCACAGTAACCTGTACGGAATCGAGCTTTGGAGATACAAATTCTCCAGCACGTGAAGCTTCTGTGAAAAGTCTGATATGTCCTGTTAACTTTACAGTCAGCTGGTTTGTGCAAGTGCATATAAACGCACACACACTGCTTAACAGCTGACCTCTGGAATTCATTTCAACATAATGTGGGGGGCTGGGGGACTATAAAGTAAGGTGATAGATTATTGTAAAGACAAAGAAAAGGAATATGACCAAGTTGGGGCCATCTCCTCCACATCTGCCCCTCTGGAACGCCGTGAATTGACTCCAGTGAGAACACCACCAGGGGCTTCCCCGGTGGCGCACTGCATAAGACGCCGCGCTCCCCATGCAGGGGGCCCGGGTTCAATCCCTGGTCAGGGAACTAGATCCCACAGGCATGCCGCAACTAAGAGTTTGCATGCCGCAACCAAGGAGCCTGCCTGCCACAACTAACACCCAGCGCGGCCAAATAAATAAACATTAAAAAAAGGGAAAAAAAACCACCACCAAAGCATTTTTGGAGAATCTCTTTGAAAATACTCTTCGGAGAATTTATGTATATTCTTCTGAATTGCCTCAATAATGGTTTATATTCATGCACATAAAACTAATTTCTGAAAATAGTCAGAAGCCATGTAAATTCATGTCTGGTGAATGAAGGTGGGTGGCCAACCTCAATGATAGCCATTTTGGTCCCAAGCTTGTTATTTCCACTAAGTAATGATCCCAGTTTCCACATGTGACTCAGTCAAGTTCTGAAAGCAATTTCCAGGGGAAGTTCTGAGGGGCTTCTACAAAGGGAGTGTTTATTTGAAAGCATGTGTGTTAGTTTAAAAATAAAAACCTGTTAATTCCAGTCAGAGGCCCCTTCGCTTTTTACGGAGGCATATCTGATGGCTGAATTTCTAGTGCTTACCAGGGTTTCATTTTTGACCATCGCCTGAAGCCAGTTGAAGTCAACACTCTTAAATAAAACAGCAACAAACAAGTCATTGGAATAATATTCGAGGTCAGACAGTGGTGCACCCTCTGGATAAGTCATCCTTATAGTAGTTTTATTTCCAACATGCTCTGAATATCCTTCAACCGGTGCACTGTTTAACCTATTTAAGTAAAAAGGACAAAGATAAACTGACATTAACCACTTTAACACATGCCAAATTCCTGCAGCGTGTTTTCCACATTTTTTTAGGACTGGGAACGAGGGTGTGGTTGGGGGGTAGGGCACCCCTCCCGGCAGCCCTGTCATCCCTCAGCTCTGCCCTTTCCAGGTGCTTGATCAATGCAGTCTTCAGTCTGCAAGAGACTCCCGTATCCAATTTCTGAATGACAAGCAATTCCATCTAGTCCTGCCACTTTAAGCCAACCCAAACACATTACACTCTGGGCACTAGTAATGTTTCCTTGAAAGCTTCCCATTGTGCTTAGATATTAGTGGTTCTTGCCAGAATTTCAAAAAGGGAATCAAAAAAGAAAACCTAAAAACCGGGGAAAGGCAGACACAAACCATAGTTATATATAGACAGGGTTGGGCCCGAGGAGGGCACTGGGTCCAAGTGCAACCTGGTCTTACATTAAAGCAGGAATTTGGGGCACTCAGAACTGTTAGATCAATGAAGGCTTTGCCGGGGTGGATGCTCTGGGGAAAATGCTAAGAATTCTTCCCAAAGCAGTACCACTCACACAGGTACACAGTTTTGAAATCTCAAAAAAAGTCTGTTTGGTTCTTTCCCTGTATTATCACACCTGTACAAACCTTTCTTTTCTATTCCACCGTCACTTCCTCTTCCAGATCTCAGATACCTAACTCCTGGATTATTAAAAGCTATTATTAGGGCTTCCCTGGTGGCGCAGTGGTTGAGGGTCCGCCTGCCGATGCAGGGGACACGGGTTCGTGCCCGGATCCCGGAGGATCCCACATGCCGCGGAGCGGCTGAGCCCGTGAGCCATGGCCGCTGAGCCTGCGCGTCCGGAGCCTGTGCTCCGCAACGGGAGAGGCAGCAGGAGTGAGAGGCCCGCGTACCGCAAAAAAAAAAAAAAAAAAAAAAAAAAAGCTATTATTAGACATGACAACTAAATGCACGGCATGATCCTGGATGAGGTATTTTCTTTTTCTTTTCCTTTCTATTTTATTATTTATTTTTGGCTGCATTTTTTTGGTCTTCGTTGCAGCACACAGGCTTTCTCTACTTGTGGCGAGCGGGGGCTACTCTTCGTTGCGGTGCACGAGCTTCTCATTGCGCTGGCTTCTCTTGCTGTGGAGCAAGGGCTCTAGGTGAGCAGGCTTCAGTAGCTGTGGCACGTGGGCTCAGTAGTTGTGGCGCACGGGCTTAGTTGCTCCGTGGCATGTGGGATCTTCCTGGACCAGGGCTTGAACCCGTGTCCCCTGCCTTGGAGGTGGATTCTTAACCACTGTGCCACCAGGGAAGCCCTCTTTTCCTTTCTTTTTAAATAATGGACACGACTGGAATAACTGGTGAAGTCTGAATAAGGACTGTAGCTAAGGTCTGTGCTGCATCAGTGTTAATTCCCTAATTCTGAATATCGTCATGCGGTTCTATAAGAGAATGTCCTTGTTCTTAAGAAATGCACACTGAAGTATTTAGGGGTAAAGAAGGAGTTTGAGATTTGTAACTAACTCTTAAAGGGTTCAGAAAAGAATAATAGTATATAAAGAGAGAAAATTATAAAGCCAGTGTGATACAGCGTTATCAACTGAGGAGTCTGGGAAAAGGGTGAATGGGAGTTCTTTGTACTACTCTTGCAACTTTCCTGTTAAGTTCAGAATTGCTTTAAACCTAAAAGTTACCCCAGGGGGGGAGAGGTAAATTGGGAGACTAGGATTGACATATACATACTACGATATATAAAACAGGTAACTAATAGGGACCGACTGTATAGCACAGGGAACTCTACTCAATACTCTGTAATGACCTATATGGGAAAAGAATCTAAAAAAGAGTGGATATATATATATATATATATACACACACACAGCTGATTCACTTTTCTGTACAGCAGAAACTATCACGGCATTGTAAATCAACTATACTCCAATAAATATTAATTTTAAAAATAAATAAATAAAATAGGGCTTCCCTGGTGGCGCAGTGGTTGAGAGTCCGCCTGCCGATGCGGGGGACACGGGTTCGTGCCCCGGTCGGGGAAGATCCCACGTACCGCGGAGGGGCTGGGCCCGTGAGCCATGGCCGCTGAGCCTGCGCGTCCGGAGCCTGTGCTCCGCAGCGGGAGAGGCCACAACAGTGAGAGGCCCGCGTACCACAAAAAAAATAAAAAATAAAAAATAAATAAAAGTTACCCCCAAAAAGTTTTTCAACTGATCTCCATCATAATCAGTCTAAGTCCCCTTCCTGGGTCCCCAGTGCTCCGTGTCCCCCAGTGCCTGTGCCTGAAGTCGTGCTGCCCAGCCTGGCCTCCCCATCACTGGGCATTGAGCCACCTGCCCAGCCCCCTTTCCCTCTCCCAGGCCCTCGTTCCTCCTGCCAGGTAAGCTTCCCCATCCGGATCTCCTGGCCACCTCCTTCCTAAAGGGCTAAATGCCACCATTCTTCAAGGTCAGCTCAAGGCCGCCCTTCTCTTCCACTGCATCTCTCCTCTGGACCGGAGTGCGCACCCCAGTTTCTTACCTCTTCTCCTCCCGTATATCGGTCGCACACCATTAGAAGGGCATACGGGGTCCTGTCTGCCTCCCCCAGTGCTGCCTGTGCACAGCTGATCATTCAGCTGCTTACACAGAGTCAGGGTGAGGTTCTGGAAGCCTCAAAACCCTGCATTCGGAATGCTAGGCTCTGGCCTGGACTCTGTGCCCTACAGTGTCTCTGTGTCCTCATGCCTGACACTGGCTAAGGGGACGGCTTCACTATGGAACGAGAACATCCAGGGCACGTGACAGCGTCGGGCACACAGGAAGCACCCAGAGAAAGGAAGCAGTCCCCTCCTCCTTCACCCCCCAAACCCCACAACCCCACTCCCACACCCTCACTTCCCACCTTTCACCTGAAAACGTAGTTCTTGTTTCTTCTATCTCTTGGCCCTTACAAAAGTCTGGTTCTTTCCTACAAACATCTTACACCCTGTGTCCTTTCCTCCTTAGCTTCCTACACATTCTCCCAAAATAGCTGCTAACATGTACTGAGCATCTACCCTGATTCTGACACTGTTCCAAGTGCTTTACATCTAGATGTGAACTCGTTTTGTTTTCACAGTCACCCTGTAAGGTCTGTGCCATCACTGCCCCCATTTACAGATGAGGAAACGGAGGCACAGGACAGCGAGGAAACGGAGACACAGGACAGCAAGGAAACTTACCCGAAGTCACAGCTACTGGGGATAAAGGCATTATGTGGATATAGCACCACTTTCAGGCTCAAAATATCTGAGATGGATCTTGTCATCCTCCCTCACTAGCCAGAGATTTTCCTCAACTTCTCCGTTTCTGACAGCGGTCCCACTGACGTCTCAGACCCCAGACTAGAAATCTTGGCGTCCCCTGACGTGACTGTCAAACTATCACAAACTCCTGTAATGTAGGATGACTGCCTATTGCCTGTTATGTGGCTTTCAAACACCTCTGTGTGCTTTCTGGTCCCAACCGGTACCACCTTCCAGGGCTCACCTACCCCAAGCCCCGCTCCCAGAAGCCAGGCGTCCCACTGACTCAAGCTCCCCGCACTGCCTCCTCCTCTGGGCCCTGCCTAGCACAGCCTTCCACCTTTGCTGGCTTATCTGAATCTACCGATCCTTCCAACCTTCACCTCCTCTGAAAGGGTTTTTACCAAAATTAGGGTCAGTACTGCACAGTTTGGGGCGTCCAATCCTTTCATGTCTTTGTTTCCACTTCTCAAACAGCGAGTCCCCTGCAGGCAGGGACATGTAGGGCTGCCTGGGTCCCTCCTGTTTTTGGTGCTGCCCTGACCCACAGCAGAGAACTAAAGTCCAGAGGGGAGAGGATGGTCTGAAAGCCAACGTACCTTATCACAACATCGAACTGGTTCAGGGCCCGGCCCAGCTCTAGCCCGTGGAGGATTCCACCACTTCCAATGACCACACAACGCCTGCAGCTCTTGGCTTTCAAGTGTGCAGGAAAGTCATGCTCGGGCAGGAGTTCCAAGAGGCTCTGGACTTTCTCGGAGAACTTGCGGAATCCGAAAGGAGGGTCGTACTTGTACTCGGCCTCGCTCCCTGCGGGGGCCTTCGTCACGAAAGGTGGCAGGTCCGAGGTGTACCTGTGCCTGAAGAGCTGCACCATCGACCTCTTGGCGAACTGGGGCCGGCATTCCTTCTGCAGGACTTCCTGGGCATATTGCTGGGCTCTCTGGAATGAAGCACACAGGCCTGAGCTTCAAAGGCTCTCAGGCATCATAAATATACTCTGACAGGTGACACTTTGTCCTGCGATGTTTGGTGTAGCTCCCTTGTGGATGACTGTCTTGTAACACAAAACATCTGCTTTAGGGGGCTTCCCTGGTGGCGCAGTGGTGAAGAATCCACCTGCCGACGCAGGGGACACGGGTTCGAGCCCTGGTCCGGGAAGATCCCACATGCTGCAGGGCAACTAAGCCCGTGCGCCACAACTACTGATCCTGTGCTCTAGGGTCCTTGATCCACAACTACTGAGCCCACGCGCCACAACTACTGAGCCCACACGGCACAACTACTGAAGCCCGCGCGCCTAGAGCCCGTGCTCTGCAACCAGAGGAGCCACTGCAATGAAAAGACCTCGCACCGCAATGAAGAGTAGTCCCCCTCTAGCCCGCGCGCAGCAACAAAGACCCAACGCAGCCAAAAGCAAATAAATAAAATAAATAAATTTTAAAAAACAACAACAAAAATCTGCTTTAAAGGGTTAATTTATGCTAGAAACTTGAGGGGGAAACATGGGAGAAGCACATGACAAGGAGACAAACTCAACAAGGGTATTTATTTCACGGCACAAGTAGAACAGGAAGGACCCCCACCTCCTACCCTCCCAGCCTAAGCTGTTCAAATAAATTCGGGGTGTTCAAATAAATTTTGAACAAGATTTGAACAAATCTGAACAAATTTTCAAATAAATTTTGAACAAGTAAATTTTGAGGTGTTTAAGCTGTTCAAATTTGAGGTGTTTAAGATTTCATGTTTCATAAAATCCTGACATGGGAATTCCCTGGTGGTCCAGTGGTTAGGACTCTGTGCTTCCAATGCCGAAGGCCTGGGTTCGATCCCTGGTCGGGGAACTAAGATCCCACAAATCGCGTGGTGTGGTCACACACACACAAAAATCCTTACATGCACTACAACATGGATGAATCTTGAGGACATTATACTCAGTGAAATAAGCCAGCCGCAAAAAGACAAATACTGTAGGACTCCATTTATAGACGGTATCTCACACAGTCAAATTCGTAGAAATAGGAAGAACAGTAGTTACCAGGGGCTGAGGGGGAGGGGAAATGGGGAACTGCTGTTTAATGGGTAGAGTTTCAGTTCTGCAAGATGAAAATGTTCCAGAAATCTGTTTCACAACAATGTGAATATACTTAACAGGGCCAAACTATGCATTTAAAAATAATGAAGACGGTAAATTTTATGTGGGTTTCTTTTTTAAACACAATTAAAAAAAAATGATTTCCGGGACTTTACTGGCGGTCCTGTGGTTAAGACTCCGAGCTCCCAATGCAGGGGGCATGGGTTTAACCCCTGGTCAGGGAACTAAGATCCCACATGCTGTGCAGCACAGCCAAAAGAGAAAAAGATTTCCTATTTCAGGTTCCTGTCTAGTTGGATGAGAAACAGGCTTATTTATCAGAGGGAGTAATGAGCTTCACACGGTCTGGAATGGGAACCAGGTGTAACCTGCCACGGTGTCCGGTCAACAAAGAAGTTGCCTTGGTTTTGTGTACCATCTTCCCTGCACGTTAATATTTTGCAACAACAAGAAATGACTGTTGAAGGCCAAGTACACTAGCCCGGCTGAACACAGCAAGACGCGGAGAGACAAGGGACAGACACCCACTTGCCCCCCAGTCTGCGCCTGGGCTCAGTCTGGCCAAATGCTGCCTCGGGATCATCTGGCAGCATCACTGAGCTTTCTGTCCTCATCACCACATGCAGCAGTCTTGGCCCTACCGTATCCCTCCTCCCACCAAGCTGCGTGCGTGCGTGCGTGCGTGCGTGCGTGCGTGCGTGTGTGTGTGTTCCTCTATTTATTTGCTGGGATATTTATTTTTAGGATTGAATATGTCTTTTGAACTGTGTCAGTACTATTATGAGGATTATTATTGCCATATACAGTTTTAAATGTTTGTCTCAACTATGTTTTTCCTCAAAGTCTTGTCTGATTTTTGTATAATAGAATTTTTGTAGAAATCATCATCTTACTGCAGGAGAACCCCACTCCCTTTTCTTTAAATTACAGCTTCAAAAAGTTCTTAGTACCGGGAAGAGCACGCCGTCTACATCTTAAGAGTCTGGCCCCATGTCTGAAGAAGGGAATGGATTTTCTCTGAGCCTCAGAAGATGCCGCAGACACGACATGAGGTCACTGTCTGAGGTCACCGGCACGACACCTAGGACGCCTCGCAAGACGGTCCTGAGCGTCTTCGCTTTGTGGGCTGCAGGCGGCACACCCAGGAAGAGGGCTGAGCTGGCAGGCTCACGTCGCCTGATCACCTCCCAAACCCCTACAATCCCAGCCTCTGCCCACAGAGAGCAGGTGACCACTGATACATTAGCATCTTCGCGAGGAAATCGGTCGTAACCCAGAACAGCCCCTGCGTGGAGGGCTCCCCCTGACCGGACCTCCAGGTTGGTGACACTCTGCACCTACAGGCACTTAATGCCCAACTGGGGGGCAGGGCAAGCAGAGGAGCCACACGTACTGTCCATACTTGTCTCTACACCCCGGGCCTGAGGGTTGTGAACAAGTTTTTAGAGAAGAAAAGGTCTAATTCTTCACTATGGAAGGACATCCCAAGCATCTTGTTTTACAAATCTCCTGGGATAGAAATGAACATCCGAGAAGCGCCAAGAGACAGAAGCTTAGTGACTGACTCAGGACTGGAGAGAGGGGTTACGTGATGGAGCCGGACACCGGAGCACGACTCTCTTGGGCGCCAAATGTTCTAGTCTCATTTGGAAGGAGTGACATTTCATTCCATTTCCATTCTGGCAAAGAGTTCCATCTCAGGCTTCAAACTTAATTTTCTAGACTGTGGAAAGAGCATCTTCTGATGGTGACCCCTCCCGTCCCTCCGCAGGTGCAGTCAATCAATCCCAGGGACAATGTTCTAAATGCCACTGGAAATGGCCAAAGCCACAGCGATTCCTTTCCTTCCCTTGTTTCAACTTGTTTAAACATGTAACACGCCCCATAAGTGGCTCAGCCTCCCTCCTTCCTCTTTCAGGTTTCAAAGCTCAGAAGAAAAATGCCTTGGGAGGACAGCTCGCCTCGTGGAGCTGCGGTCATGACCACAAGCATCTCGACCTTCCTCTTCTCCACTGCAGACAGTGCCAAGCCTGGGAGCCGGAGCAGGCTAGAGAGGAAGGACGCAGTGGGGTCCGGATGGCATCCGTCTCGGACGAGAACCACTGGGAACCAGAGGACTGGTGACCTCCCCAAAGATACAGGAACCCCTCTTCTCCCAAATCGAGGCACGGACACAAGAGCTTCATTTCTTGAAAGGCTTCAAGGCTGAGCTTGCTGGCTGCCCACAACTGAGAATAAACAGACATCAGGCAGTTTCAGTTGTCACTGATGTGGCGATGTACCACGGAAAACCACAATGTGAGAATCCCCTGAAGGATATGAAACCACGATGTGAGAATCCCCTGAAGGATACTAAAAAACGAATTTTCCTCAGTAAAAATCTCCATTTTCATTTCTACCCCATAATTTTTAGGACAACCCTTCTCAGAAATATAGGTAAGTGGCATAATTCTTAGTAAAAGGCAATGTGTTCTTTTATTTATTGATTTAAACCCAGGACAGGGCACAGCATGTGGGATGAAGGAGAGTTTGGGGCCTGGAGCTGACTGGACCTGGGTAGAAGCCCAACTCTGCCACGGACCGCATGAACCGAGGGTATGACTTATGCAACGACACTTTCATTTCCACGTTTGTAAACTCTGGTTTAACTTCCATGAGTCAGCTGTCTGTGACTTTTACCGGTGAAAAGCAGAAAAATCTGAATAAACAAGTCACAGAGGGAACAGCACAGTAAAATCTCAGCCGATCAATGGTTGCCTCGGGCTGGTAGTTGAGGGTAGCGATTGACCACAGAAGGGGTGAGAGGGAATCTAACTTGTGTGCTGAAATGTTCTAAATAGGATTGTGGTGATGGTGTACATTTAACTATAAATTTACTAACACTCCTCCAACTGGATGCTTAAAAGGTGGAAGTCTTCTGTATGTATATTTTATCACAATACACGGTTAAGAAGAAAACCATCAGACGATCTGGATCTAGACCCCGTTTCGGATCTCTTTATCAGTAGTGTACACTTGGTTAAAGCATGAACTTTAAGGCTTTTCAAGGCTTCAGTTTCCTCACCTGTATGAGACCACTGAAGGATGGTCTGGGAAAAGCAAGAGCAGGACCCAGGAGAGAAAGGGATTGGTTTGGAAGTGCGAGTGTCTGGACTGATTTAACTCAGCCCAGGGTTACTCTGCTTACTTTTTTTTTTTTTTTTTGGGCCACACTGCGTTGCTTGCAGGATCTTAGTTCCCCGACCTAGGATCGAACCCGTGCCCCCTGCGCTGGGAACGCGGAGTCTTAACCACTGGGCCGCCAGGGGAGTCCTACTCTGCTGACTTTGGATACGTGAGTGTAGGTCTATGGAGTCACGGTGAAGACGTAAACTTGGCCATGATGAACCACACAGCCCAGGATGCAGTCCCCAGGGCGATGTGTGGTCTTTGGTTCCTGAGAGAAGGCCAAGTTCAAACTGGTGCTACCATGCGGTCTGAACCTAAATTGATGTGAATGTGCTCTTCACACATTTTTTTTTTTTTTTTTTTTTTGTGGTACGCAGGCCTCTCACTGTTGTGGCCTCTCCCGTTGCGGAGCACAGGCTCCGGACGCGCAGGCTCAGCGGCCATGGCTCACGGGCCCAGCCGCTCCGCGGCATGTGAGATCCTCCCGGACTGGGGCACGAACCCGTGTCCCCTGCACCAGCAGGCCGACTCCCAACCACTGCGCCACCAGGGAAACCCTTCACACATCTTTTAAGTGCAATTTCACATCTGCACCACATTCAAACTATCCAAGCATCCCTGCAGAGACCACTGTTCGTCTTTTTTCACAAATGGCACGTTCGGGGACATCTTTAAATAGAAAATATAAAACCCACAGCAAACATGGCCACACCTCCGCTGTATACATGCAGGCAGAATGCAACCAGGTGTTCAGAGTCCAGCAGGGTTATTGACCTTGCAAGTTGTTGAATGGCATCAACAAAGCTCACAGGGCCCCACTCTCACGACCCTGAGACCCTCTTCTGCTGATACACAGCCACAATCATTCCGATTCGTCCAAACTCTCTTGGTAGTAAGGCTCAATCTCCACCGAAGCCTGGAGGCAGGGTTTTCTTTGTAGAGAGCTCATGCTGAACACCATCTCCCAGCCCTTCATACCAGCCGGCTTGCTGGCTACTTCCTCTATTCTGGGGATTTGAGAGAGGATTTCTCTTCTTGTTTAGGGACGTGTGACCGGATATCAAAGTCAGGAACTGCTCAGTGTGGCATTCAAGGCCTCTCACGCTCTGGCCCTGTCTCATTTTCAGTCTCATATCCTGCTACTCCCCACCCCAAATCCTCAGCAGTATCTAACTCTTGCTGTTCCTCTACTTTGCAAAGCCCGCTGAGACATGGGCTTTCTGCACACGCTGTCACGACCACTGTGAAAAGTAGGGCGATCTGACAGAGTCAATAGTGCTTAAAAGCTACATTTTTTAAAAAAAGTCTCAAGCAATAGAATAAAAGTCACCCCTCATTCCACCACGGTTAGAGCAGGCTTTCACTTTCTACTTTATTAATTTCTGAACGGAGACTTGCACAAACCTGTTTGACTTAACCGTGCCCCCATTCCTCCTTCTTTCCACACCATTACGGGGGACTTTCTAATTGGAAAAAATAATGATCTTTTTAGAAGTCTTTCGGAAATTGGTTGACGTGGCGGTCACCGTGGGCTACCTCCTGGGTCTCCATTTCCTGTTCCTTCCTCTTCGGGAACCGTAGTGTCCTTCCTTCAGGCAGCCGTCACCCCTTCTCCACGCAGGCAGTGGGGCTTGGGAGGCTGATCTCACTCATCAGGTCCTTCCATCCCCCCATCAGGGACGAGTTAGGAATCCTTACTGGAGCCAGTCGGGACAGGGCACTAGCACCCATGAGAGGCTGTTACTGGCCCAGCAGTGAACTTAGGTTTAAAACTGGTCCCACCAGCCTAAAGCGGGGGACTCACATGCCATGGTTTAGGGGGAAAGAGAAGGGAGAGTCTGTTTACTGGGGGATATGAAGAGTTGGATAGGAGGTATCTGTCCTATTCCTCAAAGGGATATTAAACTTAATATACATAACTGCAAGTCTTCAAAGAATTGCCTGTTAAAATTTAACTGTGGATTTTCTGTACAATCTGGAGTTCAAAGATGAGACACCGTGCTGAGGTTTGAGTAACATCTCTCCTCCCTCTGGAGTTCAATACATATAAGTACATATTCGTTAATGTAAAATGTTATCCCACGATCCCTATCTCCCAAGGGCTTGCCTGGAGGACAAGTGGGGAAGACAAAACAGTTAAAGTACCACAGTGGTAACTGTCAAGATTAAGGTATGAGGGGGTTCCTAGAAGACAAGAGGGAAGGGTGATCGGAGAAGGATCTTAGAAAAAGTAAGCCCTGAGCTGAGATTTGATGTACAAGATGAATAACAGAGAGGCAAAGGAAGGGCTCCAGGCAGAGAAGAAAGAATGCAGCAAATACAAACTATTACAGAGAGAATGGATAAACAACAAGGTCCAACTGTAGAGCACAAGGAACTATATTCAATATCCTGTGATAAACCATAATGGAAAATATGAAAAAGAATATATGCGTGTGTGTGCGTGTGTATATATAAAATATATAAAACTGAATCACTTTGCCATACAGCGGAAATTAACACAACATTGTAAATCAACTCTACTTCAATAAAATACATTAAAAAAAAACACACAACGCAGCAAACACAGAGTAAAGTGCTCAACAAAGATGCTGGGACAACTGGAAAGCCACAAGCAAAAGAATGAAGCTGGACCCTGACTTCACACCATATATAAAAAGTAGCTCAAAAGTGGATCAAAGGCCTACATATAAGAGCTACAACTAGAAAACTTTTAGAAGAAAACATTAGGCAATGGTTTCTTAGATATGACATCAAAAGCACAAGGAACAAAATGGAAAGTAGATAAAATGGACTTCATCAAAATTAGAAACTTGTGTGCTAAAAATGATACCATCAAAAAAAAGTAAAAAGACCACCCACAGAATGGGAAAAAAATAGTTGCAAATCATACATCTGATAAGGAACTGGTATCTAGAATATACAGAGAACACTTAAACAGCTCAATAATAAAAAGACAGGCCAATTAAAAATTGGGCAAAGAATCTGAATAGACATCTCTCCTTAGAAGACCTACAAATGGCCAAAGAGTACACGAAAAGATGGTCAACATCATTAGTTATCAGACCAAAACCATAATGAGGAAGAAGGAAGCTGGAACCCAGGTTACGAAACCAGCCTACACTTTCCGGCCACGTACTAGACGATTGCAGTGAACCACGGAATTCCAGGGCTGGAAGGGAGCACAGGGCCCTTGAGCCACCAACTGTCTGATGCCTGGGTTCCACCCCAAAACAGTTATCCTGGCTTTGGTCAAAGACCTCCAGAGATTCGCCACAAAGGTAGCTCAGTTTTTCCATCTTTGGACGTCGTGGACCATCAAACCCTTCTCCTTGCGGCTTGGCTGTCACCCTTGACCCAAAGTTCTTCCAGTGAGGCCACTGGGGCAGGCTGACTCTCCCCCGGGCCAGGCCTCTGGCTTGTCGGCAGGAGCTGCCATGTGTCCTGCACTGGTCTTCTCTATGCAAATGTTCCCATCCCTTCAAAGCTTCCTCGGGGACAAGGTCTAGAATCTCTTCCCTGGTCCTTCTCAGAAATCACTAGGGAATTCCCTGGCGATCCAGTGGTTAGGGCTTGGTGCTTTCACTGCTGGGGCCCGGGTTCAATCCTGGGTTGAGGAACTAAGAGCCCGCAAGCCACGAGGTGGGGCCAAACAAATTTTAAAAGTCACTAGAATTCCTTAGGGGAAACTTAAACAGACCACCACTGGCCTATTAATGTAGCTAAAAAGAAAACAGCTGTAGGCCGTCACAGCACAGTTGATGCAGACAGCGCTGGCCAGGCACGAAAACCACTAAGCTGATTTCACCCAAGGTGTTAGCAAACCACATCTTCTCCATCCATCTCACAAGTACACACAGTGCTCTACTCTTGCACAGAGAGCTCACATCTCTCCTCAATTAACCCAGACTCGAGAGCAATGATCTCTGCTGTTGGTCAGGAGGTCAACAGCCTGATGAATGAAATGGACAGGACAGAGGGGACGCACAGAGAATGTGGAGAAGTGTAGCAAAGGGACGAGTTCACAGATACCAGCAATCATATATCACAGTGTCAAGTGTCAGCATTTCAGGGTTTTTCCAGGAGACAAAAAACAGAGACAGGATGTCTGCAAAGTTTATCCAAGCGAGCTGTGGAAGGCCTCGGAATTGAAAGGGATTTGGGAATGTCTGCAAGGCCAGCCGTTCGGGAGGGAAAGCCCGAGCGGATGATGCGGGACCACATCCTGCTCCAGCAGAGAGGAGGGGCTCATGCTGCCGAGATGAACTGAGTCGGCCAACATCTGAGGGACAGAAACAGCAGGGGAGGAAGGCCCCGTGATCAGCAAGACCCCTGAGATACAAGGGTTCTGCACAGGCCAAGCTGTGCATGTATTAACTACAATACACTCTTTTCATTTACATGTTTATACCTGTCTGTACTATGAAAAATGTGAGGTACTTCAAAGCATATACAGAAGAGAAACACGTGAATAAAAACCAGGCCTAGAAAAGGAGCTTTGTGCCTACTAGCTTACTGGACTTGGATGACCACCCCACTGCACAGACGCTGTTATCTACACCTCACAGCTGAGGAAACTGGGACTCCAAACGATTCAGTCACTTGCCTCGGGTCTCACTGTTACGAAGTGGCATTTAGATTTGAATCCAGGTCAGAAGTTTGAGCTCTCTCCTCTGCATCATGCCACCTGTAACTTCTGGCTTCCTCTCGGTGGACGCTCCCTACCCCAGCAGAGAGCAGAGTCATCAGGAGACGGGACTCTGAAACCACACTGCTGGGTCCAAGCCTTCACACCACCACTTACTTGCTGAGATAACCTTAGACAGGTTACTTAAGGTTCTTCCCTATACTCATCTATGACGTGGGGATGATAACAGCAGCTGTATCCCCAGGACTGTTATGAGGGTTCAATGAGTTTCTATTGCTAAAGCATTTTCAGAACAGCTACACAGTATATACTAAACTAGATTAACTAAAATAGTTAACTAAACTAGGTGTGAACTTGGGCCAGCAGCTTAACCTCCCAGGCCATCATCTGTAAGATGCAGAGGACCCTGGGATATCTCTCAGTCATGATGATCACTAAATGAGATAATATATGTAAAGCAGCCACACAGGTCGGTTATCATTATGTCCAAGGCTGAACAGTATCAGATAATTTACAACTCAAACCATCAGTGAAATCAGGATTTAATATGTCAACTGATTAAAAAAATAAATATACATTGAAGGAAAAATCTTGAAATACAATGTGAAATCATTAAAACGAAAAATAAAACACAGCAACGACAAATGATACTAAAAGAATTTCTTCCTGATCTGCTTTAAGTACTGGTACGCTGGCAGCGTCATGGTATATTAACTCCATGACAGGTGCCCTACGGGGTCAAATGGAACTCACCTCACCCCACGACTTCAGTACATGGGGGAAGAACAGTGAGTGTCAGGTGGGCGTTTTGAAGTGCTAAGGTTAAGTGTTTTCCCTTCTGTTGATAACTTTCATGAACATTTATTTATAACACTCGAGAGACAATATTACTATTTAAGCGTACACTTGGAAATATTCTAATTGAAACCACACTGATGGAATATCTAACCTTTATGCGGTTGGGGTCCACATAATGCACTTTTTTCATGTCACATTCTTCAGTAGTATAATTTAACTTGAGGATGTAAAGGATCCACACTCCAAACACAAGCAATGTACACCTAGAAAAAAAAAATCAATTACGTGTAATGACGTCGTCATGTGATGATCAAGAGAGATCATGTGAAATAACTGAAAACCTAACCCAAATAGAGTCTGCCTGCCACACAGCATAAAAGTACAGTCTTTAAGAAGACCTCTTAATTTAAGGCAGCATTTCTTATTTTTCTAACAAGATAAGTCATTTATGACTGTCTTTGTTATAAGCAAATATAGAAAAAACATTTTTCTGCAAAGGTACTGCAATAAAATCTGAATCACAATATAGATTACTGGACTTAAAAAAAAACTAAGTAATAAATTTTGAACGACAGAATCTCAGCTTCAATTTTTTGCCACTTTAAAATAGTCAGTCCTGAAGATGGTTATTTTGAGACTTTAGTCTGCCATCTTCTCAGATGCCTGGCTTTTGGAATAAAGTCATATTCCTTGCCTCAATTAAAAAAAAGAAAAAAAAAGTCAGTCTTGGGACTTCCCTGGTGGCGCGGTGGTTAAGATTCTGCGCTCCCAATGCATGGGGCCCAGGTTCAATCCCTGGTGAGGGAACTAGATCTCACATGCATGCCGCATTAAGAGTTCACTCTACAACTAAAGAGCCCACGTGCCACAACTGAGGAGCCGGTGAGCCACAACTAAGGAGCCCACCTGCCGCAGAGAAGACCCGGTGTGACCAAATAAATAAGTAAATAAATTTTTTAAAATTAAAAAAAATATATATATATAGCATTTAGCATAGTATACCATAGATGCTAAATAGTTCTTAATATTTGAGGATTATGTTGCAAAAAAGTATTGCTAGGAAGTGTTTTCAAGACTTCTTGATTCTCATTTCAATAGACTCTACCATGAAAACTTGGACAAGCATCTTAATTCTTCTCTGGGATCAAATACAACGCTAAGTGAATGGGATGCAACCATTTGCATAAAAAAGAGACGGTCGGGGGAGGGGAATACACACACACAGTATTTCTTACATACACAAGACTGCTAATATTGGTCATCTTTAAGTGGAAAGAGGAAATGTGGGGAGCAGGGATGGGAAGATGTTTTACTGAGTACCTTTAACATCTTTTGAATCTTGTGAATGCAGTATGACCTATTCTTTTCTCCAGTCCCAGAAAAGGTATTATATTCAGTGCATTAATAATTCCCTTATTTTGATTATAAGAGAAAAAAAAGGGGGAATTCCCTGGCGGTCCAGTGGTTAGAACTCCAAGCTTTAGATGCAGGGATCACGGGTTCAATCCCTGATCGGGGAACTATGATCCCACAAGCTGTGCGGTGTGGCCAGAAAAGAAAAAAAAAAAGGAAGGAAGAAAAAGTTAAAAGCAGGCCCAGAATCTACAGCCCTGATTCCGTTGTTCTGTAATTCCTGGTTGCAAGTCTGTCTCGGCCACACTGTAAGCAGCACGGGGCCCAGGTCTATCTCCCATGCGGCCAGCATGGTGCCAGGCATATGGGGGCCTCGATAATTACTGGTTGATGACAAAAGGAGATGGAAAATGATCTGAGTGTTTATTAACATACATTTCCTTTCCCACCTTTCTTCTTCTACACCTCCCGAATTAGTAACATGAGATGGGAGGCTAGATTTCAGGGTTGGATTTCTACCTGTCGGCATGAAAGAAAGGGTAGTTTACCACCTAGTTTGGCTGGTACCAAGTAAAACTGACAAGTTCCTCCTTTAACAATTCTATCTCGGGAGTTCCCTGGTGGTCTAGTGGTTAGGATTGGGTGCTTTCACTGCAGTGGCCTGGGTTCAATCCTCGGTCGGGGAACTGAGATCCCACAAGCCTTGCCGAGTGGCCAAAATTAAATAAATAAATATAATAAAATATTAAAAAAACAAAAAAACAATTCTATCTCTTACTAGGATGTACGGGTGACCTGGCTGGTACCCCTCTCATCCTTTTTAGTGTTTGATGTTCAATGTTATTCAAATGCCTGTAGGGGACTTTAATTAACTGTATTTTTAGATTCACCGGAAATGGCAAAGGCAAAGGGGACAGCCCTCTTGCACTGGGCAGCGGCTGGAAGGGCTGTGCACTGGAAGCTGTGGAGCCTGGAGACTCCCACCAAGCACAGCCTGATGCAGGAGCCCACAGCACCTGTGCTCTGAGCCTTGACTCAGATGTGCCTTATTTCTTTCTTTTTTTTTTTTTATTTTGTGGTACGCGGGCCTCTCACTGTTGTGGCCTCTCCTGTTGCGGAGCACAGGCTCCGGACGCACAGGCTCAGCGGCCATGGCTCACGGGCCCAGCCGCTCCGCGGCACGTGGGATCTTCCCGGACCGGGGCACGAACCCGTGTCCCCTGCATCGGCAGGTGGACTCTCAACCACTGCGCCACCAGGGAAACCCAGATGTGCCTTTAAATGATCCTGAACAAGGGTGACTGCGGATGAGAGCCATCTTCACGGTTCTCACTGAATTTTTCCCCCAGTTCTACCCAGTTGACCCAAATCAGAGGTGTCTTGCGACCTGAGGGCTCGTGCTTACTTGAGGATGTCTTTTAACAACAAGCTGGGTCTTCTCATCTTGTTCTGAGCACGGGTGTACCATTGCAGGGAGGGCTGCGAGCAATCGCTTTTCAGCTTCACACGGTTGTACTGGCTTGGCATTGCTGTGAAGAGAGGAGAGGGCAGGAGAAAGGAAAGAGGAAAGTGAGTTCAGCAGATTATGCTTTTAAAGAGCTTTTTTTTTTTTCTTGGCCTCTCTGCGCAGCTTGCGGGATCTTAGTTCCCCGACCAGGGACTGAACCTGGGCCCTTGGCAGTGAAAGCGCTGAGTCCTAACCACCGGACCGCCAGGGAATTTCCTAAAGAGCTTTTTTTTCTTTTTTTTTTTTTTTTTGCAGTACGCGGGCCTCTCACTGTTGTGGCCTCTCCTGTTGCGGAGCACAGGCTCCGGACGCGCAGGCTCAGCGGCCATGGCTCACGGGCCCAGCCGCTCCACGGCATGTGGGATCTTCCCGGACCGGGGCACGAACCCGTGTCCCCTGCATCGGCAGGCGGACTCTCAACCACTGTGCCCCCAGGGAAACCCTCCTAAAGAGCTTTGATGCGGTAGAGCCATACCATGAAATACTACTCAGCCAAAGAAATGAGTGACCGATTGATACGCGCCACTGGATGAATCTTGAGGCAATTACGCTGAGCCAACACTAAAAGGTTGCATGTTGCAGGATTCCATTTATATAATATTCTTGAAATGACAAAATTACAGAAATGTAAACAGATTAGGTGTCAGGGGTTAGGGAGGGGGTGGTGCAGTGGCTATGGAAGGGCAACAGGAGGGGTCCTTTTGGTGATGGAAATATTCTGTATCTTGACTGTACCCCTGTCACTATCCCAGTTGTGCTATTCTACGGTTTTGCAAGATGCTACCATTGGGGGGAAAGTGAGTAATCTGTGTTATTTCTTACAACTGTGTGTGACTCTACAACTATCCCAAAAGTAAAAGTCTAATTTTTGTTGAGTCTTTAACTATTAGAGATACTTACGGAACTATTTACAGATGAAACAGGAGAAATGAAATCTGCTTCAAAAAAAAACCAGGAAGGGGATTAAGTGTTTGTGGGAAATAGCTGACACAAGTTGAACTTTAAACTGCTGTAGAATCTGGGCAATGGGTACATGGGGCTTACTATACAATTCTCAAAACTTTTTGAAATATTCGATAATAAAAGTTTAAAAAGAAAGTGGTATATTAAAAGACAGGAAAAGGGTTACACTAAGAAAAAAAGAAAAAGAAAACATAGCAGTTTAAAAAAATTTTAATGGCAACTTTAAAAGAGGTTTTCTTTAAAAAATACATATGTTCTCTTGTATGCCTGCCTACTTATTCTTTTGAATTAATTTTATTCTCAAATTTTCAATTTTTAAGCAATATTACAAGGGGTATTGTAGTAGAAATCAAAACATCTCCCCTCATATCAGTTTCCCCCTTCCTCTCTCCTCTGGATTTTTAGCTGGGCACATGGCCTCCCAGAAAAAAGACTACATTTCTTGGAGCTAAGTACAGCCTTGTGACTAAGTTCTAGTCAATGGGATACAAGCAAAAGTGACCCGGAGAACTTTCAGGGTGCTCTCCTTGGCATACGCCCTTTTCTCCTTTATCCCCCTTCCTGCTGGCTGAAATACTGACACTTGATGAGCCAGTTTGGACCATGCAGCATGTCACCCAAGGGATGGAGGAGCAACAAGAGAGAAGGGGCCCGGGTCCCTGGACCACCCCAAGGACAGAGCTGCCAATCCACCTTAGACTGCCTGCCTCTGGACTCTTACATGACGGAGAAATAACCCTCCATCTTGTTGAAGCAACTGTTAATTAAATCCCAGCTAATACAGGCACCGATTGTGTTATGATATTTACATATTAATTCAAGAAATAATGTCTTTACTATACTTAGTTTTGAAGGCAGGAGGAAGTTATACCTCATTATTCACTTCATTTCCCCCATTAGTGCTGTGCCATTTTCTTTGAAAAAAAAATCTTTTATCAAATTGACATCCACGTATTTGATTTCTTGCTACTGTAAACACTCTCCCTCAACTGCAATTTTAACTGTGTAACACTAGAGTACAAGAATTTTCATAGATTTGCATCACTCCATTTGAGTACTTTCAAAAAACTGAGCCAAGGGCCTCACTAGCAAACCTCTGCTGAAGAATCTACTGAATTCTTAAAGGAGAAGCGAGATCAACTGAGACCCTGGAAGGTTTTCAATCACCACAGCTTCGTGGTTACTTAGATGCACAGTCAGCCAAGTGGTGGGTCCTAGGGGGCTGCCTATGACCAGGCCATCTATAAAAAGGAAGATTCTATGATGCCCGTGTTTTTATGACCAGAATGACACTTCACACCCGCGTGGACCTCCCGAGAACAAAGCAGACGGTGGTATTGGAACCGGGATCCCACCCTTGCCCACGGCTGGCGCGCTGGATGGCGCTGTGGGCTCTGGGCTCTACTCTGCCCCCTCTTTCTCATCTGCTCTGCCACTCAGGCCGCAAGCCTGCAAACTGCACTCCCAGACTCTCTCTTGTGCCACCCAGCTTCCTGAGGAACCGCGATTGTGTGCTGTCTGGGTGGAAAACTGGAAGGCAAAGGGAGGGGGCAGCCTTTCATATCTCCATGGTTTCTGGTTTCCTGCTGGATACGGACTGGGACATCAGATGACTCTCTTCTGCTACTTTTAGGAAAGTGGAACCAAACAGGAAGAGGTTCTGGAGGTGAGAGGAGGGTCTACAGTCCTGGACTCCTTCCTCTTCTCACCACTACTGCCACACAACACACTCACGCATCATTCAAACGCTCAAAAAAAAAAAAGAAGAGAGAGAGATACAAAAGAAAAGAAAAAGACAGTCGTGTTTTTGTTTTGTTTTTCCTATCACACTGGAGGGGATCTCAGGAGAGACCCCTAGGCTCAGCTCCTCCACCTGCCACCTGAGAAGTCTGGGGCAACTGACTCTAACTCTTGTACAACCCCTTTCTAAACGCCCAGCTTCCTTCACCGGCCTCTCCTCCCCACCCTGACGGCCCAGCCGCTCCTTCACTCGGTCTGCGCACCACGCCGGGTGCCTTAGAACCACGCTTCCCTCCCGACCTCTGCAATGGTAAACTCCCCTACACACGGTGCAGGACCCCAGGGTCCCGGTTCCCACCCTCAGCACCATTTCCTCCTCGCTCACGTATATTCACGACAAGGTTCACCGCTTGCCTTTTACTCACCTCCTCAAGGGATCAGACCCCAAATCCATCACCCTCTGCAGGCCTCTCACCCAGCTCAGACCTGTCCAGCTAACGACCTGCCTGCTATCTTCTCCTCAAACAAAATCACAAAGCAGAATCTTTTCACACATCATTTGGTAGCTGTAGCATCTACTCAGTCATCCAAGTCCAAACCTGCAGGTTGACCCCAGACTTCTCCCTGGCATCTCCAGGCTCAATCAATCCCCAGGGCCTCTCAATCATACCTTCTTGAACTTCCCGGGCCCACGGGCATTCTCTTAGTGGAGGTCACTTACCCAGACTCCCCTGTCTCAGTTTTGTCCCTTCAAAGCCATCTTTCCGTGTACCTGCTTACTGGCTCCCAGCTCATCTCAGGTGCTGTGACGTCAGGTGACAAACTTGTCTGTTACACTCTAGCCACAAAGAAGTACTGTTAGAAGGCTGGATGTGCCACACTGTTGCCTCCGTGCCTTTGTACAGATGCACGCTCCGTCTGGAATCCTGGTGGGAATCCCCCCCACCAACGATCTGCCTGGTGGAGTGTCTCCTTTCATCCTTAAACCCTTCTCCTTCTCTGTGAAGATCATTTTCAACACCATAACTGTCCCTGGGCACTTCCCCATCTCTGTTTATGAACTGAAATGTTCTGTGTACGTTTGGGGTCTCCTCTACCTTTCTGCAAGCACCTGGAGGACTGAGCTGCAGGGCCGGGGCTCTGCTCATCTTTGTAACCCTAACACCTAGGATAGGGCCTGGCACACAGCAGGCCCTTAAGAAACATCCCACATTGAATGGAATGGGCATGACTCGCCTATGGTCTGTTATCAAACAAGATAAACTCCCCCCCCCACAAGTGTACTTTCCCAATGATATTTAAGATTAAAACTAAAACTGAACGTTAACAGCAATTCTAAGAGCAAAGAGTAAAGTGTAAACTCTACTGAAACATCTAACATGTCGAGCAGCAGGGGAATTTGTTGGTAAATTATGGTGCAAACCACTTAGAATACTTTGCAGTTGTTAAAGCCTTTGCTACAGGAAGTGGAATCTGTGACCACAGCCTCAGCATCAGCTGGGAGCAGGTTAGACTTGCAAAGTCTCAGCACTGCCCCCTCCATCTGCTGAATCACAGGATTCATACGAACGTTAAAGTCTGAGAAGCACTCAAGGTATTCGGTTCATACATTTATTGGCACAGAAAGATACTGCAAGAAAAAAGCAGGTCTGTAAAAAATTATGTCTATATACCTATAATCGTGTTCTAGGGTGCACCTACTCAAGGTAGGAGAATTTGATTTCCCGTGAAGTCAGTGAATCCTCCTACTTGGGTTGGAATGTCTTCTTCCAATTTAGAAGGGACCATATAGATTCAACACGACAAAAGGAGGGCCAAGCAGAGTCATCTTCACACACGTGCTGTTGACGTACGGCTGGGTGGCCTTAAGATGCTGGGGTTTACGTATTTCTTGGAGAACCTGGGGTTTACGTATTTCTAGTCATGATCATCTCTGCACCATCTGCACTGTGTCCATTCATTTCTTTTGTCTTTAATGTGCTGTTTGGTGGAGGACGGGTTGCAATGAAAAGTTCAATTAAAACGCTTATCATCATGAGACGTGTTACACATCATTTCTGTCTTTTTAATATACATTTATCTCTCGTCTTCCCCACCGGAATGTAGACTCCATGAAAGCAGGGGTCTTTGTTTTGCTCACCACTGAGTTCCCAGTGCCTAGGATGGTAAGGGGCACACAATAGGCAACTAATACGTATTTACTGAATAAATACTCAAGCTTCTTATGAGGTTTCAGAGGTGATGCTGGTTTCAGGCATTCCTCCCAGGACGTGTGTTGGCAAGCCATCACCATCTGTCCCGTGGCACTCTCCTGGCTCTGCTTCTCCATTTCCTTCACGGGCAGCTCGTCCCCTACCACCTCCTCCTTCTAAGTGCTAGGGTCCCAAGGCTCATAAATGTGTCCCTCCTTTCATTCAGACTGCCAGAGTAAGAGCCTCCACTAACCCTTTCTACGCAGAAAAGGCCTGGCTTTCAAAATTATATATTTCTACTCACAGGTAAAACTGTCACAGATGCTTCTCAAGTGCCTGTATACCTGATGAAGAAATCATTCTTATTAAGGCCCTGATGAAGAAATACTAAGGCAAGGTCCAGGCCTTCAGTCCACTTGTAGAACTGGCACTAACATTTTCAAATTAAGACTTAACCATCCAAGATAAGAATACAACAGATGCTGCAAAGCAGTACATGACAAACTGTCAGATTAACTGTAGAGCCAATTACTGGTGCAAGAGAGGGTAGGACATTAATATTTATTGGGAGGAATAAGCCTACACACGATATCATTAAATCCGAAAAACACCTTCTTTGGGGACTTCCCTGGTGGTCCAGTGGTTAAGAATCCACCTTCCAATGCAGGGGACGCAGGTTCGATCCCTGGTCAGGGAACTAAGATCCCACATGCCACGGGGCAACTAAGCCTGCACGCCGCAACTACTGAACCCACCCGCTCTGGAGCCCTCACACCACAACTAGAGAAGCCCGCATACCACAACAAAGATCCCACGTGCCGCAACTAAGACCCGATGCTGCCACATCAATCAATCAATCAATATTTAAAAAACCCAAACACCTACTTTTTTGAATTGCTATCTGCATTTAACCTGCCGAAGGTCACACACAAGTAGGGAGCTGAAATTTTCAGCCAACATCTATCCATGTCCAGGTCCACGCCCTTCCACCTGGGGGTGCTTAGGCACGGTAGATATTGGAATTAGGTGGGTATGCCTGTATGTGAAGGTTTTTTTGGTTCTTTATTTTTTTTAATAATAAAGGCACGCCAAAGCACAGATTATTAACAAAAACCTGAAACTGACAAAGCAGTAAATAAACCGACACAGCTGGAGCGGACAATCTGGGAAGATGAGCAGGTAGAGCTTAGATATTAACACGGCAGCCGGAAGAGCATATGCCCTTCAAGGTGGAAGGTGTCTTGAGAAGGACTTCACAGCAAGAGAGAAGGAAGCCTCACCCTAGGCTGTCCGGGGACAGCGGGGCACGACACTGGACGCTCAGGTGGAAAGGGAGCCTGAGGCCCATCCTGGTGAGGAAGAGGATGGGACGAGGACAGAGATCGATCAAGAAATGAGGATATGTTTATGTATGACTGATTCACTTTGTTATAAAGCAGAAACTAACACACCATTGTAAAGCAATTATACCCCAATAAAGATGTTAAAAAAAAAAAGAGAAATGATGAAGGGGCTTCCCTGGTGGCGCAGTGGTTGAGAGTCCGCCTGCCGATGCAGGGGACGTGGGTTCATGTCCCTGTCCGGGAGGATCCCACATGCTGCGGAGCGGCTGGGCCCGTGAGCCGTGGCCGCTGAGCCTGCGCGTCCGGAGCCTGTGCTCCGCGATGGGAGAGGCCACAACAGTGAGAGGCCCGCGTACCGCAAAAAAAAAAAAAAGAAATGATGAAGACTAGCGCCAAAAAGAAGCAGGCAAAGATCAACCTGGGTCCCGGTTATGGAAAGCAATAGGACTGGAAGTCAATTTTTGTGGTTTAGTGATGATGATGTGAAGAACTTGAGATGATAAATAACTCGACAAAGACGCCCAGGACGCAGCTGGAAATGCGGCCTGGACTCCCCAGAACGCCCCTCCCTCCAGCCAGCCTTTCTTGGCAGGTCCGAGACTGATTAACTTCTCTCCTGTGAACCTCGACTGGTACAAGTCACACGCCATCCACGGGAAAGTGGAGAAGACAGTCACTGAAATCATGCTTGGATTTTATGTTTTAGATGAAGAACTGTACTTGATAAAGGAGGACCGGAGACAAGACAGAAAGCCTGCCTCAGGGGGAGACGGCTTTGGAATGCGCAGAGATTAAACACCTCCCAGTGCCAAGGATAACACACCCAGCTACAGCAGGAGCAGAGGGGGCTGGGTGAGGAGGGGAGACCCACCCCGTGGGCAGAAGGAATGAGCAAAGCAGAGGCCTGGGGAGTCTGGAGAGCGAGTGACTAGGTACAGCTGCGGAAGTATGGCCTGGGGTGTGGGCGCAGGCAGGAGTTAAGGGCAATACTGTGGTCTCGTTGACGCCCCAGGGCTGGTGCCGCCTCTCGGCTGTGAGTGTTGACTGCTGACAGCACACCGCTGCCCCCTTTTCTGAGGATCTGTCCTCTGTCCCCAGCCAACGATTGACTGACAGGGGGACAAAAGGCCTGGGATTACCCTGGAGAGCAATTCAAGCTCCAGAGCTCCCTGGGGGAGCAGCTGAGACCACAATTCCTGTTCCAGGCTCTGCTTCTAGGGAACCTGACCTAAGACAGGTCATTAGGTCAGCAGGGTCAACATATGGGTGATGGCAGACGGTCACGGACGATCATGAGAAGCCCCTGAAGATTTTATTCAGGGGGGTCATGAGATGTGGAAGAGAGTCGCCGGGGAGGCAGCAGGGACGGGGTGGAGGGGGAGAGCCAGAGACTGGACTGGTCTCAGCAGCAGACCCTGTGCCCCAGCCCCCATGCTGTGGCCAGGCGGGCAGGAAGGGCTTCCAGCTGCAGAAGAGACAGGGCTTGAGGCAGGTCAGATGTGGCAAGCAGGCAGGCGGGAGGAGAACTCAAGTGTCAGGGAGGTCACAAGGAGGACGTGTGCCCTTGCGGAGTCCCCAGTGCCAGTGGGCCATTAGGCTGATAAATGCCAGCTTGGAGCCCTGGGGAGGGATCTAAGCTGGAGTATCAGTCAGGGGTGCACTTGGTCGCACGTAACAGAAACCTGGGCACCAGCCGAGGCTTTCAGCCAACTGGGGGTGTCTTTTTTTTTTTTCTTTTTTTTGGCCATGCCACGAGGCATGCGGGATCTTAGTTCCCCAACCAGGGATCAAACCTGTACCCCCTGCAGTGGATGTTTGAAGTCCTAACCACTAGACTGCCAGGGAATTCCCCAGGCGTGTGTTTTTCTTACAGAACAGGCGCAGTGGCTCTGCAAAGCTGTCCCTGTCCCTGGCTCCCACCAGCCTCTGCTCCAAACTCCAAGCAGGAAGGAGAAGAGGGATGAGCCAGAGAGGAAGGGGAGGCACCCCCATCAGGAAAGGAAAAACTTCCCCGGAAATCCCTGACGGGCTTCCAATTCTATCTTGTTAGCCAGAACTGCATCACGTGACTACCCCCCCCTCCCCCGGCCGCAAAGTTGGCCAGGAGCTTTTCACAAATTGGGCAGGCTGCTTCCACACAAAATTAGGATTCTGCCAGTAATGAAGGAGGACAGAGGGAATCTCTAAATCAGCAGTAGGGCCAGCCACAGCCGAGATAAGGGCCTGGGGCTGTTTAGATAAAGGAACAATTAAGGCTGTTCTAAAGAGATTAGATCTCCAAGGGGAAGAACAAAAGGCAGAGCCTTCTAGGGGTTGGAGAGGTGAGGAAGAAGCACAGGAGGTGCTGCTGGAAATCAGAAAAGGAAACCTCAAGTAAAATCTGTGACTCTGCTGTGACAGTTCCAAGCCTGGGTTCCATAACGCTCCGGAAATTCAACTATTTAAGAAAGGAGCACAACAGTTCCTAAAACAAAATGCATTTTGGATCGCTTTAACCTAAAAAAGTAATATGGGTGCCCCCACTGTACACAGAAAAAAGGGTGACTTCTAATTTCATCAGTTCCTCCAACATGCTCTGTGGGAATGCCAAGATGAAATGGATTCAGTCCCCGCTTTCTAGAAACCCGAGGTCCAGGGAAATGACAACAGGAACGTGACTCCAACTGCGTGGGGAGGGCTTCAGGAAAGGAGGCTGTTCACAAGTGTGGTGCCTGACATCCAGCGCAGACACAGGCACGGTGGCCTCCCCAAAGCCCACCCACAGGTACTGTCACCAAAGCCACGGGGCTAGGGCCCAGAAGCTGGGAAGCAGTGGGTCAGAGTGAAGTTCTAAACTAAACTTTCTTCTGCCCCCAGCCAACAGGAAGGAGAAGTGGCGGGGGGAAGATGGTCTCGTTGGAAAAGTTCAAAAGCACACCAGCCAGGGCCTTATCTGGGGCTCACAGAGTCTTGGTGACCTGTGCTCCCTGTCCAACCAAGCTGACAGGCATCCTCATATAATCTAGGTGGCTAATTTCAAACCAGTTTCAGCCGTGGAACTCTTTTTGTGTTTCAAACAGGAACACTCGCTTAGAATCCTAACATATAACACAGATAAGAGGCATGGAGTTGATCGCTTGCAGGGTTCCTCTGCCTCGGCACTACTGACATTTGGGGCTGGGTAATTCCTCGTTGTAGGAGGCAGGGAGGCTGTCTTGTGCACTGTGGGATGTTTCACAGCATCCCTGGCCTCCACCCACTAGATGCTGCTAGCATCTCTGGTCCTTGCCCTCTCTCCCAGTTGTGACAACCAAAAATGTCTTCTGACCTTGCCAAACATCCCCTGGAGGACAAAATCGCCCCTGACTTTACCCATTGGGATAAAGTCACTATATATATTAAAATCTCAATACTGCTGTAGTTTTTAAAGGATTGCAGGTAATTAAACAATGCAAAAACTGAAAATCAAAGACTGTGGGCTGAAAATTGATGTTACTTGACCTTCGGTATCCAATCTTTTTCTAGATTTGGTTTGGGTTGCATAAGCTCAGAAAATCCTGATTCAGCAAGATACGTGGTCGTGTTCTCATGTGTACAATGGAACAGGAACCAACTGGCAGGCACAGCCCTGCATTCACACACCAGCCTGCTGAGGCGGGTTCACAGGTGTGCATGGGGGAGGAAGGACCGCTTTCACTCCTGGATCCATGCAACTCAAGCAGATCACCTTAACCATCTCAGTCCATGCCCACCGGCAAAGGGTGCAAACCTCTGCTATATGGGACCTTCCTATTTCTGCTGGGTAGGCAGTGTCTCATTTCTATTTTAGGAATGTGAGATTTCACCCATGATGTCAAAACCACAACAAAAGTGCTGGTGAGAGCACTGATGCTGAGATCACGCTCAGACATCTCCCCAAAGCTTCTTTGTTCAATTTAATTGATCAATGCCTCCACCCGTCTCAGCCTGCGGTTCTCCAACCTGACCACGCACAAGAACCACTTGCTGCTGTAACATCCCCAGAATTTCCCACCTGGCAGGACCAGGTGAGGACACCAGATGTGCATTTTAAGCACGTTCCCCCGAGTTCTGTGGGTATGGCCCTTTAGGAACCCTTGCTCTCCAGCAAGCTTCTCACAGCTGCGATTAACAACAGATCTCAGCCTAAAGATTTTCAGATCCTCCTGCAAACTGCACAAAATTATGAGGACCTGTCTTCTGAGAAAGCAAATAAAAGTGTTGCTCTGCGAATATGTAGTCTACACTCTACTAATTTTGACCACCTACCAAGATGCAAGCAACTGCAAGATGATTCTGAGGTATGCTTTTTAATCTACTTCTAATCAACTGGTATAGCTCCAATGCGGAGAATACATGATGACTATCATTCAATCGCCTGCTTTTTATATGTTTAAAATTGTTCAAGGCAATTAACTGAGCCCTCACAGTACGTAAACATTTTCCAAAATGAGAACATGCCCGGCAACTGCAGATGGTATTTCTCCAAGGCTTTACTGAAGTGACAAAAGATATTAACAGGACATCGACTGTTGCAGTGTCAAATCTGGAGCCCTCTCCCCGTCCCTGCACTCTCCTCACTCGCCTCCTCTCTGCTTCAGCCTAGCAGGCCTCCTGCTATTCCTCAAGGGGTGGGGAGGCCATCCCCACTTCCACTTCAGGGTCTTCACTGGTGGTTCCCTCTACCCCTCTTCCAGAAGGCTCCCTCCCGCACCATCTTTATCCTGGTTTTTATTCAAAAGTCGCCTCCTTGGGCTTCCCTGGTGGCGCAGTGGTTGAGAGTCCACCTGCCGATGCAGGGGACACGGGTTCATGCCCCGGTCCGGGAGGATCCCTCATGCCATGGAGCGGCTGGGCCCGTGAGCCATGGCCGCTGAGCCTGCGCGTCCGGCGCCTGTGCTCCGCGACGGGAGAGGCCACAACAGCGAGAGGCCCGCATACCGCAAAATAAATAAATAAATAAATAAAGTCGCCTCCTTGATCACCCTCTGTAGCACTGCATTCTCACCCTAAGCCCTGTGATTCACTTTCCTGCTTTACTTTACCTCATACACTCATTACGACCCGTACGTATTTGCCTACTGTCTGCTCTCCCCCCTAAAACATAAGATTCCTAGACTGTCAGTGTTGTTCACTGCTGTAACCTCAGAACCTAAAACAGTGCCTAGCATGTAAAAGGCACTTAAATACTTGAACGAATGAACCAATGAATAAATGAATGCACTGGTCAGCAGCCTGGACTCAGATCCCCACAGAAAAGCTAACCCAAACTCAGCAAGATCCTAACAGGAGGCAGATGTGAAGACCAGACCCTTCTATGCGTCCAGATATCACAATCATTGGTTATTTGTACAGTCTCCAGGGCACACCTGGCATACAGAGAACAGGGATAGGAATACTTTTTCAAACAAGAATCACTGCGTGTGTATGGTGAGGAAGGGTGAGGAAGGGAGATAAATGATTGTCCCACTCACCACCAAGGAAATAAAAGAGCAACTGGAACAACACTTATATGTGGAATCTAAAAAAGCATAACTCGTAGAAACAGAGAGTAGAGTGGTAGTTAACAGGGGCCGGGGGGGTGGGTGGGAGAAATGGGGAGGTGTCAGTGCCCAGTTATAAGAATAAGTTCTGGGGATCTAATGCACAGCATGGTGATTATAGTTAATAATACTGTATTTGCATACTTGAAAGTTGCTAAGAGAATAGATCTTAAATGTTCTCACCACACACACACAAAAAAGATAACTATGTGCAGTAATGGATGTTTTAGCCAAGGCTATGGTGGTCGTCATTTGGCAACATACAAGTGTATCAAGTCAACATGTTGTACAACTTAAATTCATACAATGTTATATGTCAATTATATCTCAATAAAGCTGAGGGAAAATCCAATAGAAATAAAAGAGAGACTGGATCTGTTTTGTTTTTCAAGAAAAGAAGGAGAAAATACTTAACTGTTTGGCTGTTGCCTGTGTCACGGTGGCCAAGTCACCTCTCTGAGGATGTCTGCTAACATGTAAGAAGCAGGTTGGGTGCTAATGAAGTTACACTCTGCCTGGGAAGCCTCTTTCGCAGGACAGCTGGAGGTCTATTCTCAACCAGGCAAATGTGTGCATTGGAGTTGGTTGACCAGATACCCGGGGATGCAGCAGGAGCGACGCCTTCTGGGACAACAGTGGTGGTGACATCAACAGGAAGTTGGAGAAACTTCCTGTCAGGTGAAACCACACTGAGTGGTCTCTATCCTGTATTCTACAAAACCAATTCTGAAGAGAGCTCAGTGTTGCTGCAAATGATTCAGTAGCAACCCTGGAAAGGGCAGCCACTGAGAGCGCTGGCCTCTGATGCTACGCTGGCCGCGGCACCATGATCTGGAGGCTTCTGGGTTTTAAAAACTTTATTTTTGGACATAATCTCAAACTTACAGAGAGACTGCAATAAAACTACAAAGAATTCCCCTCACCCAGACTACCCACTTGTTACCATTCTACCACATTTGCTTGGTGATTCTATTATATGATGCACATACCACTTTTTTTTTTTTCTTGTGGTACACGGGCCTCTCACTGTTGTGGCCTCTCCCGCCTCAACCACTGTGCCACCAGGGAAGCCGATACTATTTTTTTAACCACTTGAAAGTAAGCTGAGGACACAATGACTTTCACCCCTAAATATTTTAGTATTTCCTAAAAACAAGGACATTCCCAGACACAACTGCAGTATTATGATAAAAATCAGGAAATTACTGTTACTTTAATACTGTTCTCTAATTTAAAGACCTCAGACAAATTTCTTTAGCAGTCCCAATAATGGCCTCAGAGCAAAAACAGGATCACATGTGGCATTCAGCTGTCATATCTTTTTAGCCTCCTCTGATCTGAAAGAGTTCCTTTATGTTTCATGACTTTGGCCTTTTTTGAAAAGTACAGGCTAACCGTTTTGTAGAATGTCCCTCAGTGGAGATTTGTCCGTTTCTTCATGATTCAAGTTACACATTTCCGGCAGGAATATCACAGAAGTGGTGCTCGTCCGTCTTGGTGCATTTTCTCAGGAGGCACCTGATGTTGCTTTGTCCCATTACTGGTGATGTTAAATCAATTGGTCAAAGTTGGGTAAGGCAGCGGGCTTCCCTGGTGGCGCAGCGGTTGAGAGCCCGCCTGCCGATGCAAGGGACATGGGTTCGTGCCCCGGTCCGGGAGGATCCCACATGCCGCGGAGCGGCTGGGCCCGTGAGCCATGGCCGCTGAGCCTGCGCGTCTGGAGCCTGTGCTCTGCAACGGGAGAGGCCACAACAGTGAGAGGCCCGCGTACCGCAAAAAAAAAACAAAAAACAAAAAAAACGGATTCTGGCTCCACTATTAACGGCAATTTGCTTCATGTTTCTGAGCTTCTGTTTCCTCCTCTATGAAATGGAAATAAAAGTAGCATCTACTTCACAGTGTTGCTGTGAACATGAGATGCCTAATACATGAAAGTGCTTAGACGTGTCCCAGGCACGGAAGAGGTACTCAGGCATTGGTGGCTGTCTTCCATCAAGGGCGTGCTTCAAGCCTGCACTACCGTCGGCTGGCAGTGTGACCATGACCTTTCACCTCTCTTGGTCCCAGATGTCTCATCTGCAAAATGTTGGTGGCACCTGTGTAATTGCTTCGCGGTATTGTTGGGATAGTAAACTGGAAAAGTTCTGCACGTAAGATTTCAATTTGTTCTTAGTGGCCCCTTCTTTTTCCATTACAGTCAACAGCGTGGTAAAGGTCTCTTTTCCTGAGGGAGGATGCTGAGTGCTGGACACAGTGCTCAGGCCCAGCCTAGGCATCCACTGGTCACCATGTTGGACTCAATGCAAGTAACCAAGGCACCCAGGGAGATGCACTTCTTGGATCCTCCCTGGGCTCGTGAATGAGTCCAGAGCCTGGTTTTCTGTCTCTCCTTTTCTCAATTAGGGAAACAGTTGAGCACTGTGTGTTCTTTTTCAGGTCTCCACAAGCCCTGGGGGTGGGGGGAGGAGAAGAGAGGAGACAGGAAGAAACTCTCCCTGTAAAACTTGGCTTTGACAGAATAGCTTCCAGTTGCCTTGAAATCCAATCTTCTTTTGAACTTGAATTTGCCATCAGTCACATTCTTGGAAGGCAATGAGCTCCAGCCCCAGTCCTGACAGTTGGGAGGGATAATACCTTTCCAAGAACCCCACTCCTGGTGTGGTAGAAGCTGACCGCCAGCTAACGCTTCTTCTCACCTGCTCAGGGAGAGTGGAATGTCATGGACTTCAGCTCTGAGAGACCCTACAGACATCCTATGATCTGGTTCAGGAGAGAAAGTGCTCTACTGTCTCTAGAACTGAGGGATAGTTTGATATCTCTTTCATACATTGTTATTGAATTCTCAAATGCTTGGCTTCCCCACTGCAACCAACAAAACTTGACTTCAGGCTGGCATTCACTAACTCATGAATTAATTAATTCAACAAATGTGTATTCAGTACCTACCATGGGTTCTAGGCATTTGAAGAACAGTGGACAAAATGAACAAAACACCTGCTCTCCGTGAAGTTCACCCCCAACACTTAGCCAACCAGCAAAAATCACGACTGAAATCTGTCAGAGAGAAAGACTTGGACCACAAGTCAGAAGATCCAGGTCTGAGAGAGAGAGAGAGAGCTTTACCATGTAAAAGACGTCTGACACCAGATATACCACTTAGGTTCCCCGAGCCTCAATTTCTCATCTATAATGGGCATTGTATGGCCTGCTCATCCCCTGTCCTTGCAATGATAAAATGAAGGGAAATAAGTGAACTCATTTTGTATGCTGCAACATTGCATGCCAACTGGTCCAGTACAGATCTACCGTGCCAACGCAAATTTTTTATTTGGTTACGGAAGGAACGTTTCTTGAGCACCTACTACGTACCCCGCATTTGGAATACAAGGATGAAGAAGATACGGCCCCTGCCTTCCAGTAGAGGAGACACACACAAAGCAGTTGGTTATACAGCTGTGTGATGAAAGCAGTGATGAAGCCATCCAAGAGAACAATGGGAGAGTAAAGGAGGGGGTCTAGCCCCATCCTCGGGTGACGAGGATGATGGGACACTTGAGCTGAATCTTAAACGACACATTGGAGGTAGCCAGATGAAGAGAGTGGGAGGGGAGGGGGACATGCTTGGTAAAAAGGTGCTGAGAACAGAAGAATGGAAACCAATGACAGCTCAGTCCCGTGGTTCTCAGGCATTGAGTATTGACAGGAAGTGATGGAAGAACAGCTGTCTACAGGAATGAGCTTCTGGAAGGCCTTGTCTACCATGGTGATGTGTTGGGGTATATTCTCTAAACAGCAGGGAAACATTAAAAGGCTTTGAGCAAGGACGTCAAAGCATCAGCTCTAGGTTTTAGTTACTGGCAGTTGTGTGACAGATTGGCTGAAGGGGCACCTGCAGAGGTTGTGAGACAAGGATATTGCTGTAGGGCTTCCCTGGTGGTGCAGAGGTTGAGAGTCCGCCTGCCGATGCAGGGGACATGGGTTCGTGCCCCGGTCCGGGAAGATCCCACATGCCGCGGAACGGCTGGGCCCGTGAGCCATGGCTGCTGAGCCTGTGCGTCCGGAGTCTGTGCTCCGCAACGGCAGAGCCACAACAGTGAGAGGCCCGCGTACCGCAAAAAAAAAAAAAAAAAAAAAGCTGTGTAAGGCAAGTTTAACTACTGTCAAGTTACTCTTTTCCCTTTGTAATTAATAAGTAACTTGATGGGAGATACTTAGAGACTAAGTAATTACCCTGTTACTCATCCAATCTACTGGTTTCAGCACCCAGGATAAGGATACAATTCTGTGTGAGGTCAAGCAAGGTCAAAGTTCAGGAAAAAAATCCAGGGCTGGTTGAAGCAGTAGCTGATGAGCAAGAAGTAGCATTGAGACGCCTCTACCAGACTTAATTCAAATAACCACAAGGTGTGTTCACTCTTTGCTATTAAGAAAAAAACACCTCTAGATTTGCTTTGGAGAGTATACCATGAGTGCCTATGACTGTGCTATTTTCTCTTACGTTGAGTCATACCTGCTGGACACAGCCGTTCATTTACAAGTGTCCAGTGGCAACACCCAGGTTCAGAGGGCTGACAGCTACCCATCCTCCTGTGGAGGCCTGGTTCTCCAGGGGCAATGCTGAGGGGTCAGCTCGGTGATTTCTGGTCCGCTGTGGCATGGCACAGGGAGCTATATTCAAAAACAAAACTCCAACTCTCCCTTGCCTTATATTAAAGCACAATCAGGTTTAGGAACTCCGAGTTGGATTATTCAAGAAACGTTAAAAACAACAACAACAACAACTCTGTTATCGCAAAGTTAGAAACTTCAGAGAGAACATTTTGAAATCACACACCGGTCGTTACACTACAGTGCAGTGATATCCACTGCTAACATTCTGGTCTATATTCCATCTGCCTTTCCTCTTGGCGTATGTATATTTTATCAGGTTTGGGATCATATTACCTATACTAGCCCTCTTCAGGCTGGGTCCACTGGAGATTAAGCCCTACAGAAAAGGATTTGAGTGTCTATTTTCTTTCAAGATTTTTTTTTTTTTGACGTGGACCATTTTTAAAGTCTTCATTGACTTTGTTACAATATTACTTCTGTTTTACGTTTTGGTTTTCCAGCTGCGAGACATGTGGGATCCTAGCTCCCTGACCAGGGATCAAACCCTCACCCACTGCCCTGGAAGGTGTGAAGTCTTAACCACTAGACTGCCAGGGAAGTCCCTGAGTGTCTATTTTCTTAATTCTCCCAAGGATGGTATATAACTAGAATCACTCCAGAAGCACAGGAGAGAAGTTCATTCATAGTATACAATGGTGACCTTAGCGCATTAGGGCTTAATTCTCTTGTAGAGCCCCAGCTGGGGAGGGCTGGTCTGTACTGCTGTATAATTTCCTTTGTTCACCTAATAATCCTTTAAACAGACATTTAATAAGCATACACCAAGCACTGGGAATATAAAGAAAACTAAGACACAGCCTTTCTCTTGAAATGAAAAACCCAGCTAGGGAAAGCAAAAAATAGTTAACTACTCAAAATGCCAAATAACAGAGGAACCTGGAGAGCCCCGGGCCAAGGGACCACTAGCTCCATCAGATGAAATCAAGGAGGCCTCCCTGAGGACATGATGTGTAAACGGATCTTTGAGGGATAGGCAAGACCTCAGAGACAGAAAGAAGAGAGAGCAGGCACTCTGGATGGAAGGAAGGACATGTCAAGATGCCCAGAGAGGGCTGCTCAGGCCAGGTCACAGGGGACCTGGGGGAAAGTGGCAGAAGATGTGACAAAGAAGGAACCAGGCCCTCCCAACTGGCCCCAGAGGAGGAAGCGGCCTTAAGTGGTTCTTAAGCAGGGGGGCGGAGAGCTCACACTGGGATGTAGGAGGCGACGGGACGGAGTGGTCAAGGGGCTGCTGTGACCACCGCAGCCAGGGGTGATGGGGCAGCTGAGCCAGAGCAGGGACGGCGAGATGGGGGCCGACAAGAGTGGTGGAGGAAGAAGAGGCCACGGAACTTGGTGACTGAGCTGGCAGGGGCTGTTCTTGTCGCACCCAGCCAGCCGAGATCCGGCCTGCATAACAAATTCAGGCCGCTAACGGGAGAAAAAAAAGAAAAAGAATAGCAAAGTATGCAAGAAGGCTCCACCAGCTGCCACCATTCCACCATCTGCTGAGATGATTTCCCGGCGGAGGTGTGGGCACCCATCAAAGAGGAGGAGGCCAGAGGGAATAAGACAGGACACTGGGATAAACTGAGGAAACTGCCCAGAGAACTGCCTGTCCTCCTTGGGCCCCACCAAGCTCTAACAAAACACCTTACGTAACAGCTCTCTGGCGGTGGGCCTCCACGTGACAGCAAATTAGACGAGCAGAATATGCTACAGCAGAGCACGTCTGTGGCAACCTCATGAGTGCTATAAATAAAGCCAAATCTAGAAGCTGCCTTTTTAACGGGAGATTTCCCTCTTAATCTAAAGGAAATACAAGGAGTCAGGCTGAATAAAGAATACTTAACAGGAGAAAGTGAAAGTCAGTAGAATGAACAGTTAACAAAAGCAACTCCGGGACCCAACAGAAACAAGCTCCAAAATGGCGACCTTCCCCCAAACAGCAGCATAAAGGGAAACACCAGGTAGATGATGGAAAAGTGAGTGTGCAAATTCTAAAATAACCAAGACCCCACCCCAGAAAGAAAGGGTGAGGATATGGCTTCTTAAGGTTTGGGATTATGAAGAGACATCCCCAAACAGGACCTTAGCAATAGTCCTCAGGGAGCAGCTGGCTGGTCAATGGGGAAGGGAAGGTGGAGGATTCGATAGGCAGTTGATGCACTAATCCGGTACAGTGGTCCCTCAGTATCCAGAGGAAATTGGTTCCCGGACCCCCCCTTGGATACCATATCCATGGATGCTCAAGTCCCTTATGTTAAACGGTGCAGTATTTGCATATAACCTATGCACATCCTCCCGTATACTTTATTTATTTTTCTTTTTTTTTGCGGTACGCGGGCCTCTCACTGTTGTGGCCTCTCCTGTTGCGGAGCACAGGCTCCGGACGTGCAGGCTCAGCGGCCACGGCTCACGGGCCCAGCCGCTCCGCAGCATGCGGGATCTTCCCGGACCGGGGCACGAACCCGTGTCCCCTGCATCAGCAGGCGGACTCTCAACCACTGCGCCACTGGGGAAGCCCCCCTCCCGTATACTTTAAATCATCTCTAGATTACTTATAATACCTAATACAATGTAAATGCTATGTATGTAGTTGACACTATGCGGCAAACTCAAGCGTTGTTTTTCGGAACTTTCAAGAAAGTTTCCGTTTTGAGTATTTCTGAGCCACGGTTGGTTGGTACGGAGGGCTGGCTGTATTCAATAACCCTCTTTGTTCTACTGGAACATAAGAACCATACTAGTCATGTAAAACCCCAAATCCATTACCAGAAAGTGGTAATGACCCCAGAAAAGGAACTGGAGGGACAGCGACAGGGAACAACCTGGAGGCTGACAGGCCCTGGCAGTTGAGAGACTTGAGAGGGAGCAAACACAGGAGACAAAGGAAAGTTTTGTTTGGGTCGCTTTAAGCCCAGAATAAGTTAAGCATGTTTGAGTTCCTAAAACTGACAACATGTATTTAGGTCTGTAAGAGGCATGGTTAAAACATACAGTTGCCTTTCACACCCCAATCACATGTCCCTTTTACTCTCTGCTCCAAAAATTTGGGAAACCAGCACTTGGGCAAGCTCCCAAACAGGCATACTGTCATTCACGTAACCCCGTTTTTAAACAGGCAGGGAGTACGTGCCTGGGGGTAGAGTAAGAAGCAACACAGAAACAGCCTCTTCTAAAAGCTCTCATCTCATTTTCAAAATCAGACAAGTAGATCTAACACCAATGTAATTATTTTCCTCATTTTTCTTTTTAACTCACTCTACATTGGACATGAGGGCAGTGTCAGGAGGTATTTTACATTTGGAGGACGTGTGTATGTGTGTGTTTGGGAGGGGCTTAGAAAAGGCTCACCCCCACCCCAGGAAAAGAATGGGTAGGACTTGCTGGGGGTGGGGAGTCAGGTGCCGCCTGAGCAGGGACAGTAGGCACTGAGGGGAGTTTCTGAAGGTCTAGCCCCAGAGGGAACAACGTACCCAGAGGCTGGGAAAGGAAGCAGGTCATGCCATGGTGGGTTGGAATTTTATCCTAAGATAAAAGAAGCAACTGGGGGTTGGGGTGTGGATTTGAACTGGAATTGGAGTTTGGAGAGACCTCTCTTGAGGCAGGACTGGAGATGGGGAAGTCCTTTTGTGAGGCAGGACCAGTGAGGAGGCTGTCGTGGAGACCCAGCAGAGTGACAATGCTGTGCCTGGAAACGCAGGAACCTGGACCAGGGAACAGAGCTGCCTCAGCCACCTCAGATCATCCTCTTAGGAGCCCTTCTGAGGGGTGGGGTAGGAATGTCCTGTACACTGCAAAGACAGGGATGCATTTGCCTCATCTGCGCCCTCCAGGCCAGACTGCCTGAGTCTGGATCCCGGCTCTGTCCCCTCGAGTTTCTTAGTTTCTTAACCTCCCTGAGCCTCAATATCCTCATCTGTAAAATGGGGATAATAATGGTACCAAACTCATATGGCTTTTGTGAAAATTAAAAGAACATATATATATATATATATATATACACACACATATATACATATATATATATACACACACACACACATATACGTAACATGTCTAAAACAGGTAAGGACAAAGTGAGTCAGTAGAGCATTTATCTTTGTTTCTGTCCTATGTTTTGTAGCATGTGGGTTTGTTGGGGGGGGTGCTTATAAGATTTTCAAAAAGAGCCACCCTCTGCTAACCACAAAACACTCTTAGATTCCCATGACCCTCGATTCACTTGGCAGATAACTGAACCCCACCACTGTTAGCTCTGACTGTCCTGTTTATCATCACAGATCTCCTCAACATTTACAGGAGGCGAAGACACCATAGTCACGTGTGGCTGCTGAGTAATTCAGACATGGCCAGACCACATTGAGATGTGCGCTAATAAAAGTATAAGATACACACAAGGCTTTGAAGACTTAGTTTGACCAGAAGAATGTAAAATAGCTCAATAACAATTTTTATATTGATTTCATAATATATTATACATATTGGGTTAACTAAAATATATTATTAAAATTAAGTCACCTTTTTTTTTTAAATTCCTTCCTTCTAACTCCTTGGATTTATTTTAATTGCTGTGTTCCTAACTTCTTCCTAATTTAGCTGACTAGCTCATTAGTTTTTGACTATTTTCTTGCTAATATGAGTAATTAAGACTGTGTATTTCTCTTTAAATACTGATTTAGTTGCATCCCACAAGCCTTACGTGTACAATTCATTCTACAAGTTTTTTTTTTTTTTTTTTTGCGGTAAGCGGGCCTCTCACTGTTGTGGCCTCTCTCGCTGCAGAGCACAGGCTCCGGACGCGCAGGCTCAGCGGCCATGGCCCACGGGCCCAGCCGCTCCGCGGCATGTGGGATCCTCCCGGACCAGGGCACGAACCCGTGTCCCCTGCATCGGCAGGCGGACTCTCAACCACTGCGCCACCAGGGAAGCCCCATTCTACAAGTTTTGATTTATATATTTTCATTGTTATTACTTCTTTATCTTTCAAATTCAAAATTTTTAATTTTTAAAATTATATTCTTAAATTGATACATAATTTAGTTTCACTGTGTTCAGAGAACTTGGTCAATACGATACCGATTATTTTAAATGTTAGGACTTACTTTATGACCTGGTATATGTTCGATTTTTGTCAACATATAATCTTCACTTGCTGGAACTATGTTTTCTATTTAATCAGTTTGATCAAGCTTATTAATTGTGTTGCTTGTTGAATCAATCCCTTATTGGGAAAAAAAAAATCCCTTACTGGTTTTTAGTAAGCTTGTTCTATCAATTACGGAAAGAGATATGCTAAAATCTCTCACTATTACGGCAGGTTTGTCAACTTTTTCTGTCATTCTGTCACTTTTTACTTTATACAGTTTGAAGCTGTGTCATTAGGTTAGAAGAATAAGCATAAGAGTTAGAAGGTTTTTTTTTTATCTTCCTGGGAAACTGAAACTTTGATCCACCGGTTTCCTTTTAATTTTTTAAATGTAGCTACTAGAAAAATTTTAATTATATACATGGCTTGGGTTATATTTCCGTTGGACAGAGCTGGTCTAGAGGAAGAATAAGCAAGGAAACCAGCTACCAAATCCTGGGCGACTAAGGACTTGACTGCAGAAAATGACAAGCAAAGAGAGGAGAGTACTGGCAGCCCTGTAAAAGTACCACAACTCTGTTCTCCTCTCTTGCTGCTGAAGTCTAGATTGGAACTGAGAACAAGACGCTTGTGAAAAGCAGAAAGGAGTTGATGAACTCAATACATATAAGCCTTTAATTATGAAAATGACACCTAGTCTTAAAGGCAGACTTCATGTTCAAAACACAACCTACTATTCCATCAAAACAAATTTGTTATTTGTATCACTTTTTCCCTGTTTAAATTAATCAAATCATACCACCTGATTCTGAACTATTAATTCCAGATATTTAAAACTGGAAAAGGGGAAGAATTCATGGGTATAAGGCGTTGATGAACCATCCAGTAACTTAATCCTGGATGTTCTTCCACACTCTAAAGGGGGAACAAAAATGTCTTGCTGAGTTTGGAAAATCTGTTGAACAGTAGTATACTTATGCCTACTTTCCTAGTATGTATGCTCTACTTAGAAAAACAAAGAAAAAGCTGTCCAGGTAAGGAAAGCCTGGTAGCGTCCTTGTAGCCCTCCAACCTCGTTTTTCTCCCGCTCCCCTATCCCTCTTCCTCACTCCCCCTCTGCACGTGTGCTCAAGCTGGGTCTCTCTCCCCGGACAGCCTGCGTGTCACCAACCACAGTCATGCAGTCATGGCTCCCTCCCACACTAGGCCATTGATTCACCCACTTCTGGATGCCTTTGCTAACTTATACCCCTCATACCGATCCAGCCCTTGCTTCTCCTTCCTCAGCAGTTAGGGAAGTTCGTTCCATCATTAATGTGTGTATACTCCCAGTTGCTTTAATTCTGCCAAGGCTTCCCAGCTAGACCAAAAACATAGAGCATGCTCTCTGGGAGTGTCTCCACAGGCAGTTCAGATTAAATCGCTTCTCAGGAACTAGCAAGGTGTGGAAAGTGAGGTTTGACCCTCTTCCAAGACTAGCCCTTCCGCCCTCAGCACCTGGATGACTCACACAGAGGACCCAGAACCTTTTTTACTGTCCCATTCACCTCCCAAGAGCCAACCTGCTAGATAAACTCCTGCCAAACAGACCAGCAGGGAAAGCAGGGAAGGACTGAAGGAGACACATCAAAGAACAAAGGGTTTGTTCTTATCCTGTCTTGAATATAGTCTTAAAATTCAATACTACTACTCAGCCATAAAAAAGAACGAAATAATGCCATTTGCAGCAACATGGATAGACCTAGAGATTGTCATACTAAGTGAAGTCAGACAAATATCATATAATATCACTTATATGTGGAATCTAAAAAAATGGTACCAATGAACTTATTTACAAAACAGAAATAGAGTCACAGATGTAGAAAAGAAACTTATGGTTACTAAAGGGGGTGGGGGGAGGGATAAACTGGGAGATTGGGATTGACATATTGGGATTGACATATACACGCTACCGTATATACACCAGATAACTAATAGGGACCTACTGTATAGCACAGTGAACTCTACTCAGTAATCTGTAATGACCTATATGGGAAAAGAATCTAAAAACGTGTGGATATATGTACATGTATAACTGATACACTTTGCTGTACAGCAGAAATTAACACAACATTGTACATCAACTATACTCCAATAAAAATTAAATTACAAAAATTCAATACTAATCTATTGTGGTAATATGAAACAATTTGGCAGTCTGTGCCAAAATTATCAGCATTTTCAAAATAAGTAGTCATAATGTGCATTTTTAGAATTTCTGCCTGTTGGCCCTCTCCGTCTTCTACAAACACCTTCGTGCCTTCCCACCTCACCCATTTCTTTTCTCGCCTAGAGGAAGACACAGCTACTAATCGTAACCAAGGTTCATTTTATCTTACAGAAACAGCGGCACTCAGACAACGGACAGACACATGAAAAGGCTAACAACATTCCAGTCACAGGGCTCTGCCAGTTCACATCAGTCTCTCCTTGTCCCAGCACTGACTGGAATTTAGGTGATCCCCTGCTCTACGACTAGAAATTTAAGACATTCTTCTAAACCATCAAGCTTTCAGGATTATGTGAGTGAAACCACAACCCATCCTGACAGTTTTGAGTTTGTGCCCCTTCACTCAACAGACAGGATTCCTCTTCCAGGTTCAGGATAGCGCAACTCTTCTGTGGAAGAGGATTACCAAGAGAAGGGCTCCGCTTAACACCAGAGGGCAGGAGATGCGTCTCCTTTCTCTTTGTAATCCCAACACCCAGCATGGTGCGTGGCCTAATGAGCAGGCAACATGAGGGTGCCAGATGAAGGGTAGCAGGTAAAACCATTTTCCCTTTTAAATGAACAATACCTAATTGAACCTAATGATACCTAAATGAAATACCTAAATGAACAATACCTAATACCTAATGAACAATACCTAAGCAACGTCGTAAACATGAATTAAGACATGAGGACATAAATTTGTCTTTCAAGTCAGCTAATGATTCTGCAGGACCCTCTTCATTGGTCAACACATTTTGCAGTCAGAACCACAGAACCAGGGGCCTGAAAGGGGCCTTGGCCATCAGCAGGTCAAACCTCCCAGTACAGATCAGGAGATGGAGTCCTACAGGGGGATCAGTGTCCGCCAAGGTCACCCACCTGATGTGGGGTTGGGCAGGACCCCTCGCCTCTTCCTATTCGAAGATGCTCCCCGAAAATCTTGCATTACTTACACACTAAAGGCTCATATGAATGCCACTGCTTACAATTCAGGAGAAACCAAAGGTCACCAAAACGTGTCTCTTCCGCAGGGCTGGCCGCATTGAGGAAGCAGGGAAGATCACTGGCGAATTTCTACCTGCAGACACCGCACGCTTTCCCGATGGATGCAAAGGAGCTGCTTTCCGGAGCTGCTAGTCATAGGGTCCCCCAATTCTGTCCCGGGGAAATGAGTCAACTCTGCTCTCCTGGGCTCGGAAGCTTCCAGCAATGAATTAAACCCCAAGTCGATGTGAAAGACTGAGGGGAAAGGGACACCGCGCCTGGACCCCACGTCCCGGTCGTTCACCCCTCCGCCTCCACCGCGTCCACACTTGCGCGGGCCGCGGCGCCTCCCGCCGGTCCACTCCGCGCGAGGCCACGACTCCCAGCCTGCGCCCCCGCTAGGCGCGTTTTGGGGAACCGTGCCCTGGGCGCTGCCCGCGGGGGTTTGGGCGGAGTCTCCGGGCCCAGCCACGCGGGGGCAGGGACGGATCTGAGCCGCCGCCCCCTGCCCGCGGGCCCCGCTACGCAGAGGAGGGGGCTGCGCCACGTACCTCGACCGGCAGGTGCCGCCGCCGCCACCGCCGCCTTGGTCCGCGGCTGTAGGGGACGCCGCTCCGCGCCGCCCTCCGCCTTCGTCCGCATATTAGGGAGCGGGCGCCAGCCTGCCACCAGTCCTGGGCCCGGCGCCCCGGCCCGCCCCCTGCGCCGCGCTAGCGCCCATTCAGTCCCGGACCGTCCGCTCCCCAGCTCAGATGCGGAGGAGGGGCGTGGGGCGGGGCCTGGAGTCACGAGGACACGAGAACCAATCGGAGCGCGCGAGGGCCCCAGAGGCTGCCCTGCTCCACCGATGCTCAATCCTCCACCCTGCGGGCTTAGGGGAACTGGCCACCCCTAGCCAGACGCCCGTAGCTGGAAACGCGCTTGGCTGTGTGCTGGCCCGGGTGAGGGTCCCGGGCACCCACCGCCCTCTGGATCTCTGCGTGCGGTTAGATGGCGAAGGAACAAAAGGTGTTTATAGGCTGGTTATAGGCTTTTACTGCACAGAGGACTCAAGGGGCTTTATGTAGTCACGTGCTTTATTCTCTAGGACGGACCCGCAGGCAATACTGGTTTGGAGTTCCTGGAGCCCTCGACACAATGAGAGCAGCCTGAGTGTGTCTGGGCATTTGCCGAACAGCTTTCTGTTGTTCCACGTATCAGAAAAAATCGAGGGAGCACTAGTTTCACAGATGGGTAATTAAGACCCAGAGAGCAGAAGTGAGTCACCCTAAATCATTAGGGCATTTAGTGGCAGAGCCAGGATCAGAACCTGTGCTTGGAGCTCCCATTTCCATAACTCCGGAGTCCCCCTCGATTCTGGAGCGGAAGTGTCATCCAATTTTTAAAAGTGTGAATATTAGTGAATCCCCAAATTCAGGAATTAAGAGGACTTGAAAGCACGGATATGTTATTTCTTTAACACAGGCAGGTGTGTATAATGCGCCTGGTACATTGCTGTGCCGTAGGACTTGTTGACTCTTCAGTAAAGTCAGTGAAGTTGATCTGCTCTCATAATTTCCTTTCGGGTTGGTGAGCACAGAGCATCGCAGTCGTGTGCCTGTGATACCGGTTCCAGTTCCCGTTTGAAAAAGAAGATCCTAGACAAGGAGCAAAATATATTTGCGTGCACCGAGAGTCCTGTCACTCTTTTTGTTCAACAGCTTGCACACGGTTTGTATAGCTCCAGACTCTCTTTGGAGCTGTCTGTGTTCTTCCCTGGGTGGGGGCAGGGGTGCTGGGGGGAAAAAAAATTGTGGTATCTGGGTAACAAAATCAGAAGGGAAATCTCGGAGATGAAGGGTTGGAAGGACTCTGCCTTCACACCTTTCAGAGGGATTTTGTAGTAAAAATGTTTCTGGATTATTTTAATTTGAAGACACATGAGCATTTTGAAAATGTTGGAGGAAAAGCTGTCACTAGGAGATCTGAATCCAGTGTATTGGCCAAGGCTGGCCAACAGAGCAGCAGCCTAGCTCCCTGTTGTCTCCGGGGTCAGTGACAGCTGCAAGGAAAATGCTGAGCACCTCCCCCTCCTCTCTTGGAGACCAGCAGAGGCCTGCCTGATTATCAGATACTCTTTACCTCTACTTGCCTCAGCGGCTGCCTGCCTGATTATCAGATACTCTTTACCTCTACTTGCCTCACTGGCTTTTCCCCTTTTCTCCCAGATACTGCTTGTCCATAAAGCCAGGCCTTGTTTGGAAGTATTTATTTAGAGCAGGAACAGTTGACCTTCCAGTCAATCCACCACTAGCAGAACCATGATGAGGCCTTATCACCACCACTGTCCTCTCCTGGGCAGGACCCTCATCCATCCACCTCCGCATTTCAGCCAGCCCTGAGGCAGGCATGGCCCAGACACCCTTTATGGCTGGCACGGGGGTCAGCAGTACTCTGGCTTGGAGGGTAGTGAGAGAAGCTGACCCACTTGTGCAGCAAGACAAGCTGTGCCCTAAACATCCTTTCCACTGCCCGCAGGGTCACCCTTAGTTACTTTTGGCCACACCACAGGGCATGCAGGATCTTAGTTCCCTGGCCAGGCATCTAACCTGCACCCCATGCAGTGGAAGCACAGAGTCTTAACCACGGGACCGCCAGGGGAGTCCCTGCCACGCTTAGTTACTGTTCAGGGTTAAGACAGAGATCCCCAAACGGTAGATGAGAATCAGCCACTGGATCTCAAAGCCTCAACTAGAATCTCTTCAAGTCAGTGACTGGTCTCAGAAAAGCCTTTGGACCCTGACTAGAAAAATGGTGGGGCTATTTGTGAATCTGGGACAGCACCCATGATTTTGTAATTTGTTAGTTCCTTATGCTCATTACTTTGGTCATTCTTCTAGCAGGCACTGCCCCCAACATCCATCCCATCTTCCCCCTCTGTGATGCAACATACGGTTTAGGTAAGTCTGCCCCACTCTTAGCTCTATGACTGGGCTGCGATTGGTGGTTCTCAAAGTATGGTCCGCAGACCCTTGGCTGGGGAGGGGCGGGGGTGGGGATCGGATCCCTGAGGACCTTTCAGAGTATCTCTGAAGTCAAAATTATCTCATTATAATCTAAGACTTTATTTACCTTTCTCACTGATGGTGCAAAAGCAAAGGTGTGCAAAAGGTATGCAACTGTAGTAGTATTTTCACCACCACACGTTCATGGTGAAAAAAAAATGCGGTTTCATTTAAGAATGTTCTTGATGGAGCAGCAAAAATGTGATTACCTCATTAAAATCTCAATCTCTGGGACCTTCCTGGTAGCTCAGCAGTTAAGAATCCGCCTGCCAATGCAGGGGACATGGGTTCGAGCCCTGGTCCGGGAAGATCCTACATGCCGTGGAGCAACTAAGCCTGTGAGCCACAACTACTGAGCCCACGCGCCTAGAGCCCATGCTCTGCAACAGGAGAAGCCGCCACAATGAGAAGCCCGCGCACCGCAATGAAGAGTAGCCCCTGCTCAACGCAACTAGAGAAAAGCTGCTTGCACCAACCAAATAAATAATTTAAAAATTAAAAAAAAACTCAATCTCTCTTGAGTACACACCTTTTAAATATTTTATATGGCAAAATGGAAACTGCACATAAAACACTTTTGCTGCAAACTGAAGTATGATGGTTGTGTAAGGAGAAGCACTCATGCAATCGTTTGAGTTGCAAGCTGAACTAGCTGGTTGGTTTTTGTTTTGTTTTTTTCATGGAACACCATTTTTGCTTGAGAAAACAGCTGACAAATTATGGTTATTTCAACTTGGGTATTTGGTAGACATTTTCCTGAAAATCAACTAAGCAATCCTGTCTCTTCAAGGACAACAATTGACTACTTGTTGCCAATGGTGAAAAAATTCCAGATTTCAAAAGGGATTTGGAATTTTGGAAAACTTGTATCACCATCAGCTTGACAGCTTGTCAGTATTTCAGGACTTTTCTGATGTGATCAATGGTAATATAAATGAAGGTGATTTTTGGACATTGGATAATGTATTGTGTGCCAATATTTGGAAGACCTGCATTTACTCAGTGAATCGATGTTTTCCAAATGGCTAATGCATGATGTTACAAAATCATGTATGGGTAAAAGATCCATTTTAAATGCAAGGCAGACAATAGGTTTTCTTTTATTTTATTTATATTTTAATATAAAACAGATTTGACTTGTTTATTTATTTACTGGCCGAGCCACGTGGCATATGGGAATCTTAGTTCTCCAACCAGGGATTGAACGCCTGCCGCCTGCAGTGGAAGCGCGGAGTCCTAACCACTGGACCGCCAGGGAATTCCCCAATGGATTTTAATTTAACAGTAGGAAAAGTTCATAGATAAGGTTTCAGATTCCACAATGCAACAAACTTTTAAGAAATCACCTCTTGTAGAGTTTTGGTGTACTATCAAAGAATATCCACAATTATCCTAAAAGGCCATTAAAATATTCCTCGCTTTTCCAATTACATGTTAATGTGAAGCAGGTTTTCTTCACGTACTTTAACCAAAACGATTTTCAACAGATTGAATGCAGAAGCAGATATGAAAATCCAGCTTAATTCTATTAAGCCAGACTTAAAGAGACTTGCAAATATGTTTTTTAAAAAAGCCATTCTTCTCACCATCTTTTTGTTTTGGAAAACATAGGCTTTTTTGCCAACATGTTAACATATAATTTTATTATTTTTTATGAATTATGTTATTTTTAAAGAATTTAATTTTTTCTTCCAGTTTTATTGAGATATAATTGACATACAGCACTGTATAAATTTAAGATGCACAACATAATGCTTTGACTTACATACATCATGAAATGATTATCATAATAAGTTTAGTGAACACCCATCATCTCATATAGATACAAAATTAAAGAAATAGAAAAAAATTATTCCCTCATGGTGAGAACTCTTAAGATTTACTCTCTTAACAGTGTTCATATATAATGTACAACAGTGTTGATTATATTTATCATGTTGTACATTACATCCCTAGTACTTATTTACTGTATATCTGGAAGTTTGTACTTTTTGACTGCTCTCATCCAATTCACCTCCTCCCCATCCTCTGCGTTTGGTAACCACAAGCCTGATCTCTTTTTCTGAGTCTGCTTGTTTATTGTTTGCTTGTTTTTAAAGTATAATCAACCTACAACACTATGTTAGTTCCTGTTATATAGTATAGTGGTTCAATATTTCTATACATTTCAAAATGATCACCATGATAAGTCCAGTTACAATCTGTCACCATATAAAGATATTAAATAATTATTGACTATATTCCCCACACTGTACATTTCATACTTGTTACTCATTTATTTTGCAACTGGAAGTTTGTATCTCTTAATCACCCTCACCTATTTCTTTCCTCCCTTCACCTTTCTCCCCTCTGGCAAAAACCTGTTTGTTCTCTGTATCTATAACTCCGTTTCTGTTTTGTTATGTTTGTTCATTTGTTTTTTAGATACCACATATAGGTGAAATACAGTCTATGTCTTTTTCTGTCTGAATTATTTCACTTAGCATAATACCTTTAGGTCCATATATGTTACCACAAATGGCAAGATTTCATTCTTTTTTTATGGCTGAGTAATATTCCAGTGTGTGTGTGTGTGTGTGTGTGTGTGTGTGTGTGTGTGTATCTCACATCTTCTTTACCCATTCATCTATTGATGGGCGCTTAAGTTGCTTCCATATCTTGGCTATTGTAAATAATGCTGCAGTGAACATAGGGGTGCATATATCTTTTTGAGTTAATATTTTCATTTTCTTCAGATAAATATCCAGGAGTGGAATTGCTAGATCATATGGTAGTCCCATTTTCAATTTTTGGAGGGTTCTCCATACTGCTTTCCATAGTGGCTGCAACAGTGCACAAGGGTTTCCTTTTCTCCACATCTCCGCCAAAATTTGTTATTTGTTGTCTTTTTGATGATAGCCATTCTGGCAGGTGTGATGGTATCTCTTTGTGGTTTTAATTTGCATTTCCCTGATGATTAGTAATGTTGAGCATCTTTTCATGTGCCTATTGGCCATTTGTGTTTCTTCTTTGGAAAAATGTCTATTTAGATCCTCTGTCCATTTTTTAATCTGTTGTTTGTTTTCTTGATGTTGAGTTGTATGAATTCTTTGTATATTTTGGGTATTGACCCCTTATTGGATATATCGCCTGCAAATATCTTCTCCCATTCAGTAGGTGACCTATTCGTTTTGTTGGTAGTTTCCTTTGCTATGCAAAAGCTTTTTAGTTTGATGTAGTCCCATTTTTTTTATTTTTGCTTTTGTTTCCTTTGCCTGAGGAGAAATATCCCCCCGCAAAATTACAAAGACTGAGGTCAAAGAGTATACTGCCTATACTCTTCGACCTTTCAGGTCTTACATTTAAGTCTTTAATCCATTTTGAATTTATTTTTGTGCATGGTGTGTGAGAGTAGTCCAGTTTGGTCCTTTTGCGTGTAGCTGTCCAGTTTTCCCAACACCATTTATTGAAGATGTTCTTTCCCCCATTATATATTCTTGCCTACTTTGTCGGAGATTAATTGCCCATATAAGTGTGAGTTCATTTCTGGGCTTTCTATTCTGTTCCATTGATCTCTGTGTCTGTTTTTGTGCTAGTACAATACTGTTTTGCTTACTGAAGTTTTGTAATATAGTTTGAAATCAGGGAGCATAATACCTGCAGCTTTGTTTTTCTTTTCCAAGACTGTTTTGGTTACTTGGGGTCTTTTGTGTTTCCAAACAAAGTTTAGAATTATTTGTTCTAGTTTTGTGAAAAATGCCATTGGTATTTTGATAGTGATTATGTTGAATCTGTAGATTGCACTGGGTAGCTTGGTAAGTTTAACAATATTAGTTCTTCTAATCTATGTGTATATCTTTCCATTTGTTTGGGTCATCTTCAGTTTCATCAGAATCTTATAGGTTTCTAAGTAGAGGTCATTCACCTCCTTAGTTAGATTTATTCCCAGGTATTTTTTTTTTGATGTGATTGTAAATGAGATTATTTTCTTAATTTCTCTTTCCGATAGTTCACTCTTAGTGTATAGAAATGATCTCTGTATTAATTTTTTATCCTGAAATTTTACCAAATTCATTGATGAGTTCTGGTAGTTGTTTGGTGGGATCTTTAGGATATTCTGTGTATAGTATCATGTCATCTGCAAACAGTGACAGTTTTACTTCTTCCTTTCCAATTTGGATTCCATTTATTTCTTTTTCTTGTCTGATTGCTGTGGCTAGGACTTCCAATACTATGTTCAATAAAAGTGGCAAAAGTAGGCATCCTTGTCTTGTTCCTGATCTTAGAGGAAATGTTTTCAGCTTTCACCATTTAGTATAATAGTAGATGTGGGCTTGTCATATATGGTCTTTATTATGTTCAGGTATGGTCCCTCTATACCCACTTTGTTGACAGTTTTTATCAAAAATAGATGTTGAATTTCATCAAAAGTTTATTCTGCCTGTATTGAGGTGATCGAATGATTTTTATTCTTCAATTTGTTAATGTGGTGAATCACACTGATTGATTTGTGGATATTGAACTATCCTTGCACCTTTGGGATAAATCCCACCTGATCATAATGTATGATACTTTTAATGTATTGTTGAGTTTAGTTTGCTAACATCTTGTTGAGGATTTTTGCATCTATGCCCATCAGTGATATTGGCTTGTAATTTTCTTTTTTGTGTGGTATCTTTCTGGTTTTAGTATCAGGGTGATGCTGGCCTCACAGAAAGAGTTCAGAAGTATTCCTTCCTCTGCAATTTTTTGGAATAGTTTGAGAAGGATAGGTGTTAACTCTTCTCTACATGTGTGGTAGAATTTACGCATGAATCTGTCTGGTCCTAGACTTTTGTTTGTTGGGAATTTTTTGATTACTGATTCAATTTCATTGCTGGAAATTGGTCTGTTCATATTTTCTATTTCTTCCTGGTTTGGCCTTGGGAGATTGTACATTTCTAGGAGTTTGTCTATTCCTTCTAGGTTGTCCTTTTTATTGGCATAAAATCGTTCATTGTAATCTCTTATGATCTTTTGTATTTCTTCGGTGTCGATGAATTTAATTTCTAATTTGGCAAGTATCAATAGATAAAATCTCCATTAAAAAGATTCTTTGGTTGCCTCGTTAATTTCTGTGAGTGTAAAGGGGTTCTGAGACTATAGTTTAAGACCTACTGGTTTCAACCACCCATAGTTGTCTCATCCTCCTTGCCACTAGGATTGGTTTATGGGTGGCCATAGGAACAAGACTGATCCAATCAGAGGAGATCCCAGGAATTTATCAAGTGGTGAGAAAGAGATGCTCTCATATCCTGCAAGACAGGAGCCAGGCAATACGTAGTCTTAGAAATTGCTGAAAAGGCAGCCAAGTAAGAAGAACTTACCTTAAGAAGAAAATAATGTTGTGGAGAAAGCAGAGAGAGAGGTTAGAAAGAAACCATTTCCTTTTTGACATTTTGAGCCACTTGATCAAACCAGACCTGCAGCCCATCCTACTTCTACACATTCCAGTTTTATTAGCCAACGAATTCCACTGTGGTTAAACTAGCCAACCTCAGGTGCCGCAGTTGATGCATTATGTACCTGTTTGTGTGTATTTCTTTTTTTCCTCAACAGGTGCCTGAGACCTCAGGATAATATACTTTCTAGGGTTTACTCATCCAGTCCTCATCACTGCAACACAAATTAGCTTCTAAAGTGAACTTGGAAGGCAGAGTAGGATCTGGGAGGAAAGGAACCTAGCACAGATGAGTGACGTCAAAAGTGCCAACATTTTTGAGAGGAACAAGGAACAGTGGCATCTGATCTTGAATAGGAAGATTATAGCAGATTTTTATTTTCTTTTGCTTTTATGTATTTTCAGATTGGATAACATGAGCATGTATCACTTTTATGTTGAGAAAAAAATAGAACTATATTCTTATTTTTTTAATAGCCCATCGAATGGGGGCAAGGCTTTGCAGGTTGGGATTGGAGAGCAGATTGCTCCCACGGCGAGAGAACTCTTGGGCTAAAATTGCTAGCAGGGATATAAGATCTGTAAGGCATGCAGATGGGCCTAGGAAACAAACTTCCTTTCATTTCCAGCTTTGCCAGGAGTCAACTTCAAAGATTCAGGGGAATGAACAACATCCCGAAGGGTTAAGGAATCATTAATTATGCCTCAATCAAATTGGCTGGAATATTTGCAGTTAAAAAACAGAGAGAGAGAGAGAGAGAGAGAGAGAGAGAGAAAGAGAGAGAGACAAATGTGAAGATTATTCCAACACTGGAAAAGGCTTAAGACAGAACTTAAGTGAAAACAACAACAACAAAAAGAGGATACAGATTGTATGCAAATTTCTATCATGTGGCCAAAAACTGGAAGATAACTTGGAAAAAGAAACCAGTTGTGGCATTAGGGTGGTGAGATCATGAATAATCTTTTTTTCCTTTTTAAGGAATGTCCTTCCAGGTTGCTAAATGTTTTTTACAATAACTAAAAATGCGGGGAGTCATTGGTTCAAATTACCGAGGTCTCAGAGGCCTCTCCAGATGGCCTGTTTCTTTTCACCTGCCAAATGGCTCTCATCTGACACCAGTACAGAAGCTGTGCCTTCCCCAGGGCCTGGCATCCTTGAAGCTGTTAGTGGTGATGCCGATACGACTCCTTTGTAAGCGGCCAGAAGGAAAGAAGGGAAGGAAGTTGTAGCAGCCAAGACTGAGGATGAGGGTGAGGTGAGGGTTCAGGAATCCCTCGCCCTCCACCACCACCTCATGGGGGTTCTGCCCCAGGCACTGTCTTTGTCTTTTCCCCCTGGTGCGCTTCACCTTCTGTTCGACCCCCATCCGAGTCCTCCGGAGGTGCCGTGCCTCCCTCGGCCCCAAGGGGCTGGAGCGCGGCTGCAGCCAAAACAGCACAGACTCTCTCTGCTGCCCCGAAGCACAAGGAAAGCTGGTCCCTTGAGGTTTTACTAGGAATGTTTCCCGTGAACAATCAAGGGAGAAGCAGAAGTAAAACACAAGGGAGGGAAAGAGACGTTACGAAAGCATCAGGAGAGGCTGTCTGTGGGCAGAGGACGGCTTATTGAGGAAACAATTCTGCCCAGACTGAATCCTTTTGGAAGCTGTGGGACATGTCTTCACACACAGAGATTCAAGCAGGCCCTCGTTCCGTCCATCCTCCACCCCATGTTCATTGCACAAACATTTGCCGAGTGCCTATTATGTGCCGTAATTATTAGTAGTATATGGTATTATGCTAATCAAGGTGTCAGTCAGGGCTGTGTTTTATCTTCACGACTCCCCTTTGAGGTGAGGGATGTCTTATCTAAGGAAGTTGAGGCCTGGGGAAACTTAGGGAAAGGAAGTAACCTGCACAAGATCACATGGCTAAGAAGTAGCAATGTCAGGATGTGAACCCAGGCTATCAGACTCCAGAGCCCACCTAAGACATGGTCCTTGCCCTTCAGGACCTTCAGGACCAAATGGTCTAACTAAAGAGAAAGACACTTGAAAAACAAATGAGCAAACAAAACCAGCCACGCCACGAGATATAAGGGAAAGATAATGAACGAAGCACAAGGGAGCATCAAGAGGACATGGCTGGGTCTGCCTCAGAGCTCAAGGACATCTCTTGGAGGGGTGAATCTTGAATTTGGCATCAAAAGGTAGGGTAGGTAGACTGGCAGGTACATTCATTTGGGGCTGTGTTCATTTTCGGTTGCTGCATAAATCATCGCAAATTTAGCGGATTAAAACAGCACCAATTTATTATCTCACACTTCAAGTTCAGGTACAGTGTGACTGGATTCTCTGCTCAGGATCTCACGTGACTGAAATCAAGGTGTTGGCCTTGACTGCAGTCCTCACGTGGACTCTGGGTCCTCAGTCAAGTTCACTGGTTTTTGGCTGTTTCCTTGCAGTTCCGGGGTTGCGGTCCTCACTGTTTTTGCTAGCGGTGGACCAAGGACCACCCTCAGCTCCTAGGGGCCGCCCACAGCTCCTTGCTTTGTGACCCCATAGGAAGTTCACAACATGGATGTTTGCTTTCTGCCAGGCCAGCCAGAGCACAGCTCCATGACTAGCTCTTCTGCTACTAGTCAGATAAACTCTCTGCTTAAAAAAAATCTCATGTAATTAAGTCAGGCCCACCCAGAAAAATCTTCTTATTTTAAGATCAGCTGATTTGGTGGGCTTCCCTGGTGGTCCAGCGGTTAAGACTCTGTGCTCCCAATGCAGGGGGCCTGGGTTCGATCCCTGGTCAGGGAACTAGATCCCGCATGCCTCAAAGAAGATCCCACATGCGGCAATGAAGATCCCAAGTGTTGCAACTAAGACCCGGCATAGCCAAATAAATAAATGAATATATTTTTTAAAAAATAGATTAACTGATTTGGGAAATAATTACATTTGGAAAATCCCTTCACAGCAACACCTAGATTAGTGTTTGATTGAATAACCAGGAGAAAGTGTGTGTACACGAGAGGCTTGGGATATGGGGGGCCATCTTAGAATTCTGCCTACCACAGTAGGCAGGAGTTAGCAAATGGAGATTTAGCAAATGGAGAAGATGAGGAAGATCAATCCAAGAAGAGGAAATAGGATTAGCAAAGGATTCCGAGAGACCGTTGGAGAATGAATATAGAAAAGTGAATGCCGTGTTTCCAGCAACATGGCAGGCCAAATTCTGGAGATATCTGCCAAGTCAAAACCCTTAAGATGCTGGGGGCTTCCCTGGTGGTGCAGTGGTTAAGAATCTGCCTGCCAATGCAGGGACACAGGTTCAAGCGCTGGTCCGAGAAGATCCCACATGCCACAGAGCAACTAAGCCCGTGCGCCACAACTGCCGAGCTTGCGCTCTAGAGCCCGCGAGCCACAACTACTGAGCCCATGTGCCACAACTACTAAAGCCTGCTCACCTAGAGCCCATGCTCCGCAACAAGAGAAGCCACCGCAATGAGAAGCCCACGCACCGCAACGAAGAGTAGCCCTCGTTCACTGCAACTAGAGAAAGCCCAAGTGCAGCAATGAAGACCCAATGCAGCCAAAAATAAATAAATTAAATAAACAAATTTATTTTAAAAAATCCTTAAGATGCTGAGGATACTATCAAAGGCATGTTTTTACAGGAAGGCCGAGCTGCCACTCTGAGGCAGAAACAATGGAAAAATGTGACTATAGAGAGGTGAGTGGGAACCAGAGTTTGCCTTAGAGCCATCTGTTAATTCTTGTCAAGTAGATTGGAGATGGGAGACAAAACCTAGGCTGAAGCAGAATGTGAGATTAGAATGGTGATCCTTATGGGTACCCCAGAACCCTCAAAGGGTAGAAGTTTCAATGGGTGTAGTCAGATTTCACTCCCCAAGGGAAACAGTGGAATACTCACTACAGGTAATTACTTGCCTTAAGATACCTAATTTTAGTTCAGAGTGGAACCAAAATAAAGAGGAAATTTTCCCCTGAGAATTCTCAACCAAAAGCCTGCACTCATACAGGTTTGGGGCTGGAGTTCACATCACCTTCAGAACAAAAAACCTTTTAAAGTGGTCCTAGGTTGGTAGTTCTCTCAGATCCCTGTAAGAAGGAAATCACCTCTAGAGACATGCTTTTTAGACCCAAGCCTAAGACAATTCCCATAAATTTCCTTCGACCATCAGGGACATGTCACTTCTGCTTATCCCAGAGGGACAATTCATCCTTTGTGGCCATTTTACTAGGATCAACAAGGGAATAATCACAGCTTTTCTATTTTCTATACACTTAAAATTAAAATTTTTACTGAAGTATAGGATACCAACCAAGAAGTTCAAAAATCACAACTGTACAGCTCAGTGAATTCTGACTCAGTGAAGATACCATGTCAAGAAAGAGAACGTAGCCTACATTCCCAAAGCCTGCCTCACAACTCCTTTCTGGTCACCATCTCCATCCTCTCCTCTGCAATGGTAGCCACTCTTCTGATTTCTACCTCATAGATTTTAGCCTTTTTTTTTTTTTTTTTTTTTTTTGCAGTACACGGGCCTCTCACTGTTGTGGCCTCTCACGTTGCGGAGCACAGGCTCCGGATGCGCAGGCTCAGCGGCCGTGGCTCACGGGCCCAGCCACTCCGTGGCACGTGGGATCTTCCCGGACCGCGGCACGAACCCATGTTCCCCGCATCGGCAGGCGGACTCTCAACCACTGCGCCACCAGGGAAGCCCTAGCCTGTTTTTGAACTTTATACAAAAGAAATCCCACTGTATGGACTCTGTGTCTGGTTCCTTTCATTCAATGTTGGGTTGGTGAGTTTCATCTGTGTTGCCGAATGCAGCTTAAATTTGTTCATTTTCATTGCTACCTAGTGTGGATATATGACAATTTTTTTATCCCTTTGACATTTGGGTTGTTTCAAATTTGAGATTATAACAAATAGTGATGCTGTAAATGGTCTTATTCATGAGTTTTGGTGGCCTTGTGCCTTGTTTTAACCTTCAAGAAGAGGAAGAACAATCTTAAGAGAGTAGTGACGTCACTAGGAGTCCCGCTATCATCCCACCCTGTCACTCGTGATCTAACATTTTACCGAACCTAGATGATCTGAGATAGTTCTTGTACTCAGTATAGCTATGTGGAGACACTTAGAAACTCAATGAGAGTCAGAGATGGAAGAAATCTTATATATCATCCAGCCCAGAATTTCCCAAACTTCAACTGTACAAATGCCATAGCTGTGATTTTTGCCATATTTTTGTACCACCTTACCATCACTTAATATTTTTCTTTCCACTGTCTAACTTTTTATCATTTAAAGATCTGCTTCAGCCTTACCTTAAGCAATGACGGCTGCTTTGAACAGATAGCTTTGATGTGCTAGCTATGTTCTTTCTATTACACATTAAAATAAACACATGGGGACTTTCCTGGTGGTCCAGTGGTTAAGAATCTGTCTTGCAATGCAGGGGACGCCGGTTTGATCCCTGGTAGGGGAACTAAGATCCCACATGCCACAGGGCAACTAAGCCCACATGTCACAACTAGAGAGAGAGAAGCCCGCGTGCCACAACTAGAGAGAAGCCCGCGTCCTGCAACAAAGAGCCCGCGTGCCTCAATGAAAGATCCTGCGTGCCGCAACTAAGACCCAACGCAGCCAAAAAAATAAATATATATTTTTTAAAAAGCTTAAAAAGAAAGACTACAGTTTCAAATAACCTCCTCTTCGAACATGAGACAGATTTTTTAAAAAATAAACACATAACTATTTAAATAAATTTGTCAGCCTGCTTCCTGTGTGATATATTCTCCGTGTCTCATTTTGGTCCAACCCTGCCTTCCTCTGTCTGGGAAGCTGACCCCTGCAGACCGCCTCAAGCAGCTCCCTTGTCTTCTGGCTTTTGCTGTGTTCAGCTGCGAGGCGTTGGAGGGTAGCTAGAGGTCAGGGTATTCATTCCCCTGGCCTCTGCCCTGCCCTTCCCCAGTCGGCAGTGGCCACATTCTCTATCAAAGGCCGCAGATCTGGTCAGGCAGACGCTCTCTCACAGCTAATAGTTTCATCTTCTTGCCCCTTGTGATGAGAAAAACAACTTTTTTTTTCTGAGTTACTGCCTAGGCATTTTACAGTATGATAACCCTGCTCACACCCAGAGTGTGGACATTTTAGATATGGACTTGAGTTTAGGTTACCCGCCCTAAGTTCCCGCCTTGTGAGGCAGTTTTGTTCTTGTTTTTGTTTTTTGTCCATGCAGCATGGCTTGTGGGATCTTAGTTCCCCGACCAGGGGTCGAACCCAGACCCACAGTGGTGGAGGTAGGAGGTCCTAATCACTGTATCGCCAGGGAATTCCCAGAGGCAGCTTTCGAATAACCGTTTAGAGTTAAGCCCCGGAAAGCCTAGTGACCTCCACCCCGGCTTGCTACCCTGCTCTCTCTGTCCTGCTCGCTCATGACCTGGGATGTAGGACTGCCCTTCCCCCAGCTTCTAGAATCTTGTGAATAATAAATCTTATGACTCTATTTCCTTTGTGTGGATGTATTAGAGCTGTGCCTTCAATCAAGCTGACGGGTTTCACTTCCTTGAAGTGGGAGCTTAGATGCTGTGGGAGCTCCGGGCCATGCCCCCCCGAGGAGTGGCTCCGTCTCCTCATTCAGCAGGTCATAATTGGCATGTTCTTTTTTTAAAAATTTATTTATTTTAATTTATTTATTATTTTTGGCTACATTGGGTCTTCATTGCTGCGTGCGGGTTTTTCTCTAGTTGCGGCGAGCTGGGGCTACTCTTTGTTGCGGTGCGTGGGCTTCTTACTGTGGTGGCTTCTCTTGTTGCTGAGCACGGGCTCTAGAGCGCAGGGGGGGCTTCAGTAGATGCGGCATGTGGGCTCAGTAGTTGTGGCACGCGGGCTCAGTAGTTGTGGCTCGCGGACCCTAGAGCGCAGGCTCAGTAGTTGTGGCGCACGGGCTTAGTTGCTCCTCGGCATGTGGCATCTTCCTGGACCAGGGCTCGAACCCATGTCCCCTGCATTGGCAGGCGGATTCTTAGCCACTGCACCACCAGGGAAGCCCCATAATCGGCATATTCTTTTTTTTTTTTTTTTTTTTTTTATTTTAAACATCTTTATTGGAGTATAATTGCTTTACAATGGTATGTTAGTTTCAGCTTCACAACGAAATGAATCAGTTATATATACACATATGTTCCCATATCTCTTCCCGCTTGCGTCTCCCTCCCTCCCACCCTCCCTATCCCACCCCTCCAGGCGGTCACAAAGCACCGAGCTGATCTCCCTGTGCTATGAGGCCGCTTCCCACTAGCTATCTACCTTACGTTTGGTAGTGTATATATGTCCATGCCTCTTTATCGCTTTGTCACCGTTTACCCTTCCCCTTCCCCATAGCCTCAAGTCCATTCTCTAGTAAGTCTGCGTCTTTATTCCTGTTTCACCCCTAGGTTTTTCATGACATTTTTTTTTCTTAAATTCCATATATATGTGTTAGCATACGGTATTTGTCTCTCTCTTTCTGACTTACTTCACTCTGTATGACAGACTCTAGGTCTATCCACCTCATTACAAATAGCTCAATTTCGTCTCTTTTTATGGCTGAGTAATATTCCATTGTATATATGTGCCACATCTTCTTTATCCATTCATCCGATGATGGACACTTAGGTTGTTTCCATCTCTGGGCTATTGTAAATAGAGCTGCAATGAACATTTTGGTACATGACTCTTTTTGAATTATGGTTTTCTCAGGGTATATGCCCAGTAGTGGGATTGCTGGGTCATATGGTAGTTCTATTTGTAGCTTTTTAAGGAACCTCCATACTGTTCTCCACAGTGGCTGTATCAATTTACATTCCCACCAACAGTGTAAGAGGGTTCCCTTTTCTCCACACCCTCTCCAGCATTTATTGTTTCTAGATTTTTTGATGATGGCCATTCTGACTGGTGTGAGATGATATCTCATTGTCGTTTTGATTTGCATTTCTCTAATGATTAGTGATGTTGAGCATTCTTTCATGTGTTTGTTGGCACTCTGTATATCTTCTTTGGAGAAATGTCTATTTAGGTCTTCTGCCCATTTTTGGATTGGGTTGTTTGTTTTTTTGTTATTAAGCTGCATGAGCTGCTTGTAAATTTTGGAGATTAATCCTTTGTCAGTTGCTTCATTTGCAAATATTTTCTCCCATTCTGAGGGTTGTCTTTTTGTCTTCTTTATGGTTTCCTTTGCTGTGCAAAAGCTTTTAAGTTTCATTAGGTCCCATTTGTTTACTTTTGTTTTTATTTCCATTTCTCTAGGAGGTGGGTCAAAAAGGACCTTGCTGTGATTTATGTCATAGAGTGTTCTGCCTATGTTTTCCTCTAAGAGTTTGATAGTTTCTGGCCTTACATTTAGGTCTTTAATCCATTTTGAGCTTATTTTTGTGTATGGTGTTAGGGAGTGATCTAATCTCATACTTTTACATGTACCTGTCCAGTTTTCCCAGCACCACTTATTGAATAGGCTGTCCTTTCTCCACTGTACATTTCTGCCTCCTTTGTCAAAGATAAGGTGACCATATGTGCGTGGGTTTATCTCTGGGCTTTCTATCCTGTTCCATTGATCTATATTTCTGTTTTTGTGCCAGCACCATACCGTCTTGATAACTGTAGCTTTGTAGTATAGTCTGAAGTCAGGAAACCTGATTCCTCCAGCTCCATTTTTCGTTCTCAAGATTGCTTTGGCTATTCGGGGTCTTTTGTGTTTCCATACAAATTGTGAAATTTTTGTTCTAGTTCTGTGAAAAATGCCAGTGGTAGTTTCATAGGGATTGCATTGAATCTGTAGATTGCTTTGGGTAGTAGAGTCATTTTCACAATGTTGATTCTTCCAATCCAAGAACATGGTATATCTCTCCACCTATTTGTATCATTTTAAATTTCTTTCATCAGTGTCTTATAATTTTCTGCATACAGGTCTTTTGTCTCCTTAGGTAGGTTTATTCCTAGATATTTTATTCTTTTTGTTGCAATGGTAAATGGGAGTGTTTTCTTGATTTCACTTTCAGATTTTTCATCCTTAGTGTATAGGAATAATCGGCATATTCTTAATTCAATACACCAGCTTCTAGCTTCTCAACACATCCCTGCAGGTCGAAGAGTGGTCATGGCTTCCAGGTGTTGCAAGTCCCTGGCATTTACCATCTCCTTTTGGCACCCTTAATCGTGCCCATCCCTTTGTCAACAATCCTTTCCCTGAACCCTCCTCAACTCCTCCCTTTCATGGGGCCATCTGCTTCCTGCTAGGAGGAATGCGCTGTCAAACATCACCAATGGTAGGCATCCCTTCCTTCCACCTGTACAGGTGCTAGCTGATACCCAGGAGGGAACACACTCATCCAAGGTCCCCCAGCTGTGAGTGCCAGAGCTACGAATGGTCTCCCTAATTCAATGCACTTCTCACCGTACATGTTACTTCTCAGGGGAGAAACTGGTCAGTTCTGATAACAGTGCCCAAGTGTTCAATACAGTAAGTCCCCTACATATGAACTTCCAAGTTGCGAATTTTCAAAGATACGAATGTGCAGCTGGTTCCAGCAAGGAACCAGAAGCTGTGCCATCCACTTCAGGCGTGAGTGGAATTGCAGCTCGCCCTCCGTCTTCTGTTGCTGACGATCCTTCAGCTCTACCGTCTCCCACCTCCTCTCCCTCCTCCGGTCAGTAACTCTTCTTACCTGTTCACTCGATGCCAGCCCTGTATGTATGCCAGCTGTTGTACTGTACTGTTGCACTTTTCAAGGTACTGTAAGATTAAAAATGTTGTCTTTATTGTTTGTTTTTTATGTATTATTTGTGTGAAAAGTATTATAAACCTACTACAGTACAGTACTGTATAGCCCGAATGTGTTAGCTGGGTACCTAGGCTAACTTTGTTGGATTCACGAACAAATTGGACTTAATCACTGTGCTCTTGGAATGGAACTCGTTCGTACGTAGGGGACTTACTGTATTGCAAGTCCCCTTAGTAATCTCTCTCTTACGCTCCCTTCCCTGTCCTGCTCCATTTGTTGCTGGGCCCCAGATTTACCTGGATCACAGCTGGCTCATTCCTTCCTTCCCCTAACCCAACACTCACGTGTGTCCCGCATCTGGCCTCCCAGAGTACTTGCCTTTTCTCAGACACACCGGCATTTCACCTCTCTGCTTTGATCAGGAGGCCTTCCCAGGGGAGGCCCAAAGGCCCGACCCACACACCTCTTCCTCTATATATGCTCGCTGCCTAACTTTTCTCCTCTATCCAGAGAGAATCATGCCTCCCCTGTTCTCCCAAAACTCTAACTTAACACTGGCCCAGATGGTGACTAGTTGTGTATGTGTTTTCCTGACGACACTGCCTCTATGAACGATCCTGCTGGATTTCTCTTTCTGACTCAAATAGCCCCTTCACTGTGCTATGTCGAATTAAATTGCATTCATTGGGGCCATCAAGAGCATTAGAGTGTGAAAGATGTTCTGATGAGTCCAAGGGGAATGTCTATCCTGGTCATTTTTAATGATTATTTATTTTCAAAGGATATATGGATAAGATGGTCTGAGGCAAGGGTGGGATCTCGGGGGGGCCTCTTCCCATTCTCTTATTCGTCCCCTGTGAGGCCTGAGGGAAAGGGGCAAGGCAGTGGTCATCCAGTTTCATTATGGGCCCAGGGTCCTCTAACTGAGGTCCTTAGATGGGCAGCATCGACCCGATAAACGCCGGTAATCACGTGCAAACTGTTGAGTGAGTGTGCCCCTTGGGGAGTGGGCCGGCGGAGGGTCGGGGAGGAGCTTCAGAGCTCTCCTGGAATTCCCAGAGGGCCTCAGCTCCAAAGAACACTTTGGCCTCCCTGCTTCCTTCCTTCAGCCTTGAAGAGGAAGGAGGCCTTGCTGAGCTCCACGTCTGAGGTTGGGTCAAAGCCCCTGCAAGTTATCAACTGTTCTTGCTGGACTTTTCCTGTCTGTCTGGATCTCCCATGGGGGCCTGGAGGAAGGGTAGAGTTGGCCTCAGGGGCAGCTCTTTTGGGATCTAGGTGTTTGAATCCAGAGTCATAGCCATGGTATTGCCTCTTTCAGACATCGTGCCTGTGAGCATCTGTCCAGGGCCTGAGCCTGGGGGCAAAGTCCTTTCTGGAGAGCATCTGGAGCCGCCTCCGAGTTTACCACTGATGGTGGGCTGACCCACGACCAGTCAGCTCCCCGCTCTGAGCACCTCAGGGACCTTGGACTGTGAGCAAAAGTGGTCACATGTCAGGAGGACAGAGTTCCCCAAGGGGCCAAGTTCTTAGACAGCAATATCGGCTCTGGCAGGGAAATCTGGAGCGTGTAGTGAGTGTAGGGCTTGCTCTCCAGGACTGTCTCCTTTCGAGGAAAAGAACTGGGTGGCAGGGTGGGGTTTGGGGATTGAGGTGTGGCCAGGGTTTTACTGCCCACTATTCTCTTCTCTTTACTGTGTCTCACTCAGAGCTGAAGGAAGAGGCCTCGGCCATGGGTGAAATTTAGGGGAGCCTAACTGTGGCTTCAACCCTAGCAGGTGGTGGTGTGCCCAAGGTCCTCTGAACCCTTCCACCACACATAACCCAGACTGCCACAGCTCCTACCACCTCCACACGTGGGAAAGGGCACCAAACTGGACATCGGGAGCTCAAGTCCTAATTCTCCCAACACCAACTACTCGTGTATTCTTGGGCGAGTCACTTAACTTCTCTGGGTCTTGACTCCCGCAGCTGTCCGAGGGAGATAATAATCCTATAAGGTCCTCAGAGTGACTTTGAGGATCGAGTTGATACGTGTGAACGTCTTCAATTTACTCTAAAGCCTGATCGGTATATATTACTAATTTTTACTCTGGAACCCCTTCCTTGCTTTGGGCCCTGCTACATGAACCAACGTGGGAATGGTGAGTAACAAACTTTTCATTTCCGTTTCCGGACAATTATTTGCATTTGTAACCAAGACCTCCCATGTCTTTGATCAGAGAAAAGAGTAGGGAATAAATTTCAAGTTTGCAGGCAGGTGGAGAAGAGGGACTTCTGAGTCGGAGGGTCCTGCTTCCTTCACGGGAGACTTTGCTGGCATTGCCATCTCTCTCCTCGTGAAAGGACGGACCTTGTTATCTACGTCATCAGGGAAGTTCTTGTGCAGAAGGCTGAGGGGAAAAGAATTTCCAAGGACAAGACACCCGCTGGGAAACCCAACTTCCCAAACGTCCTCCATCTGTCAGCTGCTTGGAACAAGCTGATGCTTCCATGAGGCTGTTTTCAGTTGGGAAATCTGAAAACACCACAGCAGCGGGAAAGGGAAATAATTCTCTCCTTGCATTCCTGCGTTAGGCTGGTGAAGGGGGAAAAAACTGCCAAAAAGTTTAGTAACGTTTGAAGTCGCCTGTCAAGTTCAAGGTGTTTGTTTTCGTGGGATAGGCTGGCAGCCGCTTGCTTTCTCTCTTGCTCAGTCCTTCCTCCTTTATTCCATCAGAGTTCTTGTTTCCTATCCAAAGGGCTCAATTCCTTTTTGAGTGATTTCCATTTTCTAGTCCCTGATCTCTTCTTTATCCTATAAATATGGACACTGATTCATCAGCGTTTTCCAGTTCACCTTGGTGTAGTCGCGCATCTGGCTCGTGAATTAATGCTTCTCTCAAGTCTAACTCAATTCTGTATGTCACTCTCCTGTTTCCAAACTCTCATCAGGCTCCTCATGATCTACTGAAATAACTTCCATCTCCTGACCTCGGCTTTCTTCCATCTGGTCCCCAGGGCAACAGCCAACACAGACCCAAAGCCAGACGCACTGTTTCCACTGGCTGATGCAGCCCCAGGTTGGGGCGCAAGGCTCAGAAAGGGGCATTTGAACTGCAGGTGAGCCCCGTTGCCCTGCTCACCCCGGTGCCTTTGTCAGACACCTGTTGGTCCCAGACGCCCTTTCCAAACTCATCTCCTAACTCTCCCTTCTCCCTGCCCTTCTCCCTAGCCCAGCACCCTCTCACTGCCTCTCTCAAAGGCCTCAACTTATCCCGTATCTGCACGCTTGTTATACTATTCCTTCCACCCCAATTTCTTTAACTTCCCTCTTAAAGCCTCCCAAGGCCCATCTCAGGTGGCACTCCCTCATTAGTCAAGCGTGTATATAGACAGAGCTTGATCATATTGTAGGGGATCTGGGTGGGCTGTTTCCCACGCAGCCCAGAGCTGCACAGACTCCCCAGAGAGGAATCTTCCTGGAAGGTGGGGTCAGGCTGCCAGCATGTCTGGACCCCGAGCGGCAAGAAGAGCTGGGACTCCCTGAATTTAGAAATTAATGGCATGAGGGAATTCCCTGGCTGTCCAGTGGTTAGGACTCCGCACTTTCGCTGCCAAGGCACAGGAGGGCGCAGGTTTGATCCCTGGTCGGGGAACTAAGATTCCACAAGCCACACAGCACAGCCTGGGGCTGGAGTGCAAGAAATTAATGGCATGAGTCCTCTGTCTTTCTATTCTGCACCCCACACTGCACTGTGCCTTGGCCCTCAACCCAGAGGCCCACTCTGTTACCGTCTCCAGAGGGTAAAACTCCAGATTTCTGCTGTGGTCAGACGGGGGTAGGTGCCCAGTGGAATAAAAAGGGTCTCAAGGGACCTAGGAAATGTAGTAACAGCAGACACTCAGAGATTGCTTACCAAGTGCGAACACTGCCTACGGTAAGCCCAAGGTAATTTATATATCCTAGCTCTGTTTGCATATATAAACATATATTTACATACATTGACTACTCCTCAAATAGCGCTTCTCCTAGTCTTCACCTAATGACACATGATCTGCCAGCCGGATCCAGAAGTCCCTGGGGCTCCCGCTTCCTCTGTTTGAGGAGTCTGTGGTGTGAAACACTTGCTCTATCCTTTTCCAAGTCAGACTTGGGATTGGGCTCAAAAGACTGCTCAGCCAGTGATCCCTCCTTGGTTTGCTTTCCCGCTTCCAGAATGTTATTGCTATTGTCTCCTCCTAAAATTCTTTCCTACATAGCATCACTGTAAGTGTGCTAGTGGCTAAGAGACGTTTATCTCTATGGAGAGAGTTGCCCACGCACCTGAGCTGCCACAGCCAACTCCACTCTCCTGCCCGAGGCCACACCTCAAGTCAAGTGCAGGGGACAGGCGTGTGTGCGCTCAGGGTGCCTACTTAGCTTTGCTCTCGAAACAGCACATAAGCCGCGTAAAAGGTGGTGATGAATGGATGGATGCGACTCCCCTTCGTACCTCCGGTGGGCAGGCATGAAACTCCGTGCTCTCGGCAACCTGGGTGGAGGAGGTAAGAGCTGCGGGCGCTCAGCCTTTTACACCCCCAGCCACGTCAGCATCCTGAAGCCACTTATGCTCTCATGTGTGACATTAATTCTGCCATTCAGGAAGCAGCACTACTCAGCTCCTCCTGACCTGGTGGCTGAACCAGCCCTGGGCAATCTCTCCTTCTCTGCACCTGGGTGACAGGGCTTCAGGTTTTGCGTTTATGTCCAATTCTGGGCTTCCCGTGCATGGGTCTCCCCACCACCTGCCACACCTCAAAGTTCTGAAGAAAGGTAAATGCAGAAAGGTTTTTATTCCCCAAACCCCAAAGCTGCCTCTAGGTAGGTCGGCAAGGTTGAGCCCCATGGCCCGCCTCTTCACCTTGGAAAGGTTTAGGGCCTAGACAGGGCTACTACTAGCCTTGAGCAAAACAGGGAACTGTACCTCTTGGATTTTGCATAATAAGTACACAGAGCTCTAATGTCAACAAGGGCAACGCTCCTTCTTGGACGTGGTGCACTGGTGCAGTGGCACAAGGTGCCTTGGGCAGTTGTACACGGTGGCCTTGGGTCCAAGGCCATCTTTTGGCCTTTCTCCTGAGCTCACAGCAAAATCTCTTTATCTTTCCAGTCTGTTGGTTAGGACATGTCTGCCTGAGAAAGAGTAATAACAGGCAGAGAGAAGCAAGAATGAGAGCATTTCCTCTAATATACATTTATTATTAGTTTCTAAATTAAGAGACTCTTTTTTTTTTTTTTTTAGCATTTTGAGGTTTACAGAAAAATGGAACGGAAAATACAGAGTTCCCACGCACACCCTCGCCCACACCAAGGTTCCCTTGTTCTGAACGTCTTGCATTAGTGTGATACATTAGGTACAATGGATGAACCAATAACACCTGGTGATTAGAGTCTCTGGTTTACATTAGAGGTCTCTGTTTGTGTTGTTCATTCTATGGGCTTTGACCAAATGTATAATGATAGGGATTCACCGTTATAGTGTCATATATAGAATAGTTTCACTGCCCTAAAAAAATCCTATGGCTATGTTTAGTTTTAAAACCCAAATGCGGGCTTCCCTGGTGGCGCACTGGTTGAGAGTCCACCTGCCGATGCAGGGGACACGGGTTCGTGCCCCGGTCCGGGAAGATCCCACATGCCGCGGAGCGGCTGGGCCCGTGAGCCATGGCCACTGAGCCTGCACGTCCGGAGCCTGTGCTCCACAACGGAGCCTGTGCTCCACAACGGGAGAGGCCACAGCAGTGAAATGCCTACGTACCACGAAAACAAAACAAAACAAAACAAAAACCCCAAATGCTCTACTCCCTGTACCCACCTCCGTGCTCCCCTTTGCTGGTTGGAGTAGGAGTGGGGAGGGGCTGGGAGCTTCCAGAGGAGGCCAGCATTTCTCAGCTTTGCTCTTTTCTTCTGCTCACCCAATACCCCTCCGTGAAGGAGATTATCCTCACAAATCAATAAAAGTTGAACCTGTCTGCTTTCCTTCCCTCCCTCCTTCTTGGGCTGCCTCACCTCCGATCCAGCAGTGAGAGGAAATTGGCACTTTCTTAAGGAGGAAACCTTCCAGTGAAAACGTAAGTCCTTTAACTTTGTGGCGACCTATTAAAACGAGTTTACTGGCAAAGTTCACACGTTAAAAATCGTGTTGGGTAATATAGTTGTGCCTTGTATAATTCTGCGGGTTTCTGATAACAGAGTCAAGTCATGTTCCTTCCAAGAAAACAACTCTGCTTGTCCTGTTGGGGCATCAAGGAGATAACCACATGGGCAGGGTGGCTGTCAAAATATGTAAGAATTGGGCTTCCCTGGTGGCGCAGTGGTTGAGAGTCCGCCTGCCGATGCAGGGGACACGGGTTCGTGCCCCGGTCCGGGAAGATCCCACATGCCGCGGAGCGGCTGGGCCCGTGAGCCGTGGCCGCTGAGCCTGCGCGTCCGGAGCCTGTGCTCCGCAACGGGAGAGGCCACAGCAGTGAGGGGTCCGCGTACCGCAAAAAAAAAAAAAAAAAAAAAAAGTAAGAATTTGTAGGGTATCGGTATGTATTGGTCAGGATGCACTGAGTCATGCTGCAGTAACAATCAACCTTCCATTAGTATCTTTAAAACAGACTTATTTCTTGCTCATGCTCCCTGCTCCTCCTGCATTGGTGGGGAGGGGGTAAGCAGGAGAAGTGTTCTGTCAACTACAATTCATCAGAAGGATGCTGGCCGTGCAACTGGGCGAGGTCCTGGAGGCCCCAACTGTGCCAGGATCAGCCCTTTCCTTAGATTGTGAGCAGGTGTGGAGGGGTCCTGGGCAGGGCTGGCTTCGTGGCTGTGTGACTTGGGCAGGTGTATAGATCCCCATGTGTTCAGAGGGTCTTGTGCTTGGTTTAATGCTCAGCTGACACTGTCTTGAAATTCTCAACAATTTTTTTTAACATCCTTATTGGGGTATAATTGCTTTACAATGGTGTGTTAGTTTCTGCTTTATAACAAAGTGAATCAGTTATACATATACATATGTTCTCATTCTCAACAATTTTTAAACAAGGAGTCTTGCCTTTTTATTTTGCACAGGGCTCTAAAAATTATTGTAGGTAGCCATCCTGGTCCCAGCGGAGGGTGGGTAGAAGTGCATTCTACCCACATGAATGGGGTAGAAAGTCAGAATGGTAGAAGTGCATTCCAGAAATAGGGAGCAGCAGTTTTTTTTAACCAACCTGTATGAAGCGTTTCGATTAACTTAACAGCTGGTACGGCAACTAGTGCATATCGGCCCAGATGTGAGTTTACATGATAGTCCCTAAAAGGACCCACATTCACTAGGACAGTCATTTGGGGTAGAAGTGATTCCTTAGCTTGGAAATCAGAATTCAGAGGCCAGGTGAGGCACTCCCATCTCTTTCTGAGTCTTTCTTTCATGAGTCTAGATTTTAAGGAGGAGAAATAAAAAGATATGACCTCCTGGCTGACGAGGGTTAAACATGGTACTTGCTACGTGGCATTAGGATGGGAACTAAAGTGGGATGGGTCTTACATGTTCTAATGAGCAGTCTTTGCAAACAGTATTATCATTTTTATTACTCTGAGGTTATTTCTTTTTTTAAATGTTTTAAAAAATTATTTATTTTTGGCTACGTTGGGTCTTCATTGCTGCGCGCAGGCTTTCTCTAGTTGTGGTGGGCGGGGGCAACTCTTCGTTGCAGTGCGTGGACTTCTCATTGTGGTGGCCTCTCTTGTTGTGGAGCACGGGCTCTAGGCGCGTGGGCTTCAGTAGTTGTGGCACGTGGGCTCAGTAGTTGTGGCGCACGGGCTTAGTTGCTCCACAGCATGTGGGATCTTCCCAGACCAGAGCTTGAACTCGTGTCCCTTGTATTGGCAGGTGGATTCTTAACCACTGTGCCACCAGGAAAGCCCTCCTTTTTTTTTTTTTTATACATCTTCATTGGAGTATAATTGCTTCACAATGCTGTGTAGTTTCTGTTGTACAACAAAGTGAATCAGCCATATGCATATGTATATCCCCATGTCCCCTCCCTCTTGAGCCTCCCTCCCACCCTCCCTATCCCACCCCTCTAGGTCATCGCAAAACACTGAGCTGATCTCCCTGTGCTACGCTGCTGCTTCCCACTAGCTATCTACTTTACATTTTGTAGTGTATATATGTCGATGCTTCTCTCACTTCACCCCAGCTTCCCCCTCCTCCCACTGCGTCCTCAAGTCCATTCTCTACATCTGCATCTTTATTCCTGCCCTGCCACTATGTTCATCAGTACCATTTTTTTTTAGATTCCATATATATGTGTTAGCATATGGTATTTGTTTTTCTCTTTCTGACTTACTTCACTCTGTATGACAGACTCTAGATCCATCCACCTCACTACAAATAACTCAGCTTCGTTTCTTTTTATGGCCGAGTAATATCCCATTGTATATACATGCCACATCTTTATCCATTCGTCTGTCGATGGACATTTAGGTTGCTTCCATGTCCTGGCTATGGTAAATAGTGCTGCAATGAACATTGAGGTACATGTCTCTTTTTAAATTATGGTTTTCTCAGGGTATATGCCCAGTAGTGGGATTGCTGGGTCATATGATAGTTATTCCTTTTTTAAAAACTTTATCCCTTAGCACAGGGTTAGTAAGTACCAAACATGCATGCTCTCACCCTCCCCTTCTAATCCTCTTCTACGCTAAGTCTGTCATGCCTGGTTAATCATATCACTCTTTCCAGTTGATCCTGGCTGTGGTCTCAGAATCTGCCCTCCCTCCACACCCAGCACTGTAGGCAGTCACTAAACTCATTGTAGGTTGGGACCCAAGGAAAATCCTAGCCATTCCAGTGTTCGCCCTTAGTCAGGTCCAACTTAAATATTTCAGCCTATGACAGCCATGTTATGGGATATTGTTGTATAATAATTTATTCAGGCTTTGTCCTGGATTCCCGGGATGGGTCTTCTAAACTCTTGGGATTTCCTGAATGTTAGGAGTGTCTTTATTATCCACAGTGGGCCCTGGGACCACACCTGAGCTCAGGTTAACGAGGTGACTCCTGGTGGGCCCTGGAATTTCAGGATGAGGGCTCGCCAAGCCAAAAAGACCAACCATGTGACTACAAAGTTGGGGTTTTGAGTCAGGTGATATTGGTCTGGAGGGGTGGGGGGGCTGAAGATTGAGTTTAATCACACTTCTAGTGATTCAATGAATCAAGCCTGTGTAATGAAACCCCAAGAAAATCTCTGGACCCTGAGGCTCGGGTGAACTTCCTGGCTAGTGAACCCATAAAAGTGCTGGGTGGATGATGCTCTAGGTTCCACATGGAGAGGACATGGAATCTCCGAGTTCACGACCCTCCCAGACGTTTCCCTATGAGCCTCTTCACTTGTCTGGTCCTGATTTGTATCCTTTATAATAAAATTGAAATTGTAAGTCTAGCACTTTGCTGAGTTCTGAGAGTCATTCTAGTGAATTACCAACCTGCGGGGGTAGTGGAAACCCCCAAGTTTGTAGCCAGTTGGTCAGAAGTCTGGGTGGCTCAGGGACCCCTGAACTTGTGGCTGGCATGTGGCCTTAGCCTGTGGAGTCTGCACTTGGCCTGAGTAGTTAGGTTCAGAATTGCATTGCAGGAATGCAGATGTGAAAGGCAAAGAGGAAGCAACGCTCCCCTGAGGCTGCCGTGGTAGCAAGTGCTGGAGATCAGGAGATCTCCAGGGGCAAAATGGACCTTTGCAGACCTAACCTGCCCTTGCAACTGGGGCATGTTCCTCCATTGACAACGTCAGAGGAGCTGGACTTCAGTAATGAAGTATGCAAATTTCCCCAGGCCCCATAGGTACAAATGAGGTCACATTCATGGCCTTGTTTCTCAAGTTCTTCCCTACATCCACCCCTGCGAAGTGCCTATGCCCCGTGAGAATTTCTGGAGTACCTGGGGGTATTCTCATGAACACGCAGAGTCAGCTGTTTCTGAGGTCTGCTGCACACTGCTGCTTCCACCGGACCGCACTGTGGTGGATATCTTCTACTCGCCCCTCCAGACTCCCTCCCCACCCTCCCTGCCATGCTCAGTGTCCTGCAAAGCTGACCTTTATGAATTGCCTCATCCAAGGCCACTTTGTCTTGGCCTCTGGTTAGGTTCAGCCAGTGGAAGGCACTGAGAGCAGGGTGCTCATTGCCTGTTCCTCCCTGCGGTGAGTTGACTGATTCCCTTAACAAAGGCTGCAGCTCTGACCAGGTGGCCACTTCCTTGCTTGTGCCCTCAGGTCTAGGAGAGGTAAAGCCTTCCTGCTGTTGTTAGCCCTGGGATGCTTTCCAACCCCTTATAGGTTTCCCTTCACTGCTCACATCTCTGTAAATGGTCTTCTTCAAACTCTCCTTAGTTTGAGACGCCATTTGCTTCCCTTTAGGACCCTGATCACGTAGACACCGCTGCTGTTTCCACTGTATATACATCCTTGGGGCCATCCCACCTCCCCTTGAGCATCACCGATAATTCTACTCTGTCTTATTAAAGTAGAACTGACACAGTGCCTATGGCAGTGTGGGAGGGAGCATCTCTCCCTGCTCTGTGTCACTCTGTTAGAGGGGTCTCAGCAATGTACTGTTGTGCTCCAATGTCTTCTAGAATTTTAGAAATAGCTCTTTTTTGACCGGCATGAGGCTGAAGGAGCCTGAGAGGTCTGGGTCTGGGAGCTCGCTATGCCACTAAATGGCTGTGTGCCCTTGGACAAGTCATTCTCATTTTCAGGCCTCAGTTTCCTCACCTGTAGCACAGGGGTTGGACTTAGTGTTCTTCGTGTGTGTGTGTGTGTGTCGGTCATTTTCATTATCGTTTTTTCTTAAATTGAAATATAGTTGATTTATAATGTTATGTTAGCTTCAGGTGTACAGCAAAGTGATTCAGTTATATATATATATTTTTTCATATTCTTTTTCATTATAGCTTATTACAAGATATTGAATATAGTTTCCTGTGCTCTACGGTAGGACCTGTTGCTTATCTGTTTTGTATATAGTAGTTTGTATCTGCTGATCCCAAACTCCTAATTTATCCCTCCCACCTTTTTCCCCTTTGGTAACCATAAGTCTGTTTTCTATGTCTGTGTGGACTCAGTGATTCTTAAACTGCCCTGGGCCCCCAGTCTCACTTTAGCCAGAGTAGCTCCTGTTTGATCTGTTTTTAGAATTTGGGCTTTCGTGAAGATTTTCTTTAAAGCATGGATTCCATGGCTTTAAAAATGCTTGACAACAATTGGACTAGGTAATTCTAAAGTCCCTTCCAGTCTCAACATTTTTTTTTTTTTTTTTTTTTTTGGCTGTACCACACGGCTTGCAGGAACTTAATTCCCCAACCAGGGATTGAACCTGGGCCTTTGGTAGTGAAAGCACAGAGTCCTAACCACTGAACTACCAGTCCCAACATTTTTGAGCATAAAATCAACCTTGCCTTCCTAACCACTGTGCCAGGGAGGGTCTGGTTCCCAGAATTAATGGAAAACTGATGGTTGAAGCCTGTCTCCTGTCAGGCTCTGTCATGGCAAATCTACCATGACCCAGTAAATCACTTTGCTCCACCCCATCCATCTTCGGCATCTTCTCACTTATTTCTCATTTGCTTCTGCCACTCTTCCTAGGCAAGGAGAAAGAAAGAACTGATTTTAAACCAGTTGCATAAAATGCAAACCACCCCAGCAAACAAAACTGTGGAAAAGATGGCAGCTTTAAATGAACGGACTCCCGAGGTTTGCAAAGGCTTCGTCCACAATAATGGAAGCTGGCAGCCCCTCGGTGGTTTGTCCCAGACACTTGGTGCTGGAGAGAATTATAGAGCGGTGATTAATAGTTTGTGTAGCATCTGAGCCTGCTTCCTGATTGTGGGGAATCTGCCCTTGCGTGAGCCCTGTCTGGGTCTGAAGGCTGAAACCTCCCCTTGATCTCTGGCAGCAAAAGCACAGACACATGAACTAAGTACAGCCAATCAGATTCTCACCTGAGAGTTTCAATACAGACTGAACGATATAATTGGAATTCCTTTCGACGGGGTTGATGGCTAAGGCATCCAGTGTCTGGTGGCATCCGTGGTACCCGGGCCAGCAGTGGTCACAGGGCAGGCACAGAGCCCAGCATCCAGCTACCTGCAATCCATTTTGAAAGAGGCATGGTATCACAGATGACGTTACAGGATGTTAGTTTTGCCAGAGAGTCTCTGCGTCTTGCCAGCCTGTGCCTTTTCTAACATGCCCTTTCTTTCTGTAGTCGCCGAGTTTCCCTGACATCAGTCTCCTTAAGCCTCTCCCAAGGGATTCCTCTCTCAGGCTGCCTACCCTCCATCTCCTCAGCAGATGTTTAGGCAGCGTTCGTTGCCTCTCAAAAGAGGAAGCAATACCTCTCCTGCCTTTCTCCCCACCCCCATCCTCCTTCTGCCCATTTTATGCCCTAAATGTGCCAATGCAGGGCAGTTGGTACTCTTCTCCTTTTGGAAATGAAAACCCCAGGGTGAGTCTTCCTGACACACGTGCGTGTGTGCTGGGGGTGAGGACTGATTCATAAATCTTGCTTGAAGAAGAAAGGCCTTTGAGCAACCTGGCAAAGGTTGGCTTTCATTCACTTCCTTGTCACCCCCTCTCTGAACACCTCTTCTGCTCCAGGCCTGCGGTAGACCCCATGGGGATACTGAGGAACAAATGCTTATATAAAATAAGGAAAAAGATGTGGGACTTCGAATTGGGAGACCTGGGTTGGGACCCTGCTTCGGTCACTCACTCTCTGCGAGAATTGGGTAGGTTCCCTAACCTCTCTGAGCGTCAGTTTCCTTATCTGTAAAATGGGCTCATGAATGCACGTACCCTATGGATTGTGCGGAAATTCAAGTCAGAATGTATTTAAGCATTCATCCAAATCGCCGGTTCATAGGAGACCTCCCGTCAAGGTGTGTTGCTGTCAACTGAAAGCCCCGCAGATGACGGAGCCCCAAAGGAAAAGGTGCCCCTCCATCTACCCTGAGTGGTGGGGGAGGGGCACTTGGGAGTTGAGGTACCTGGCAAGGTGGGAAAAATTACTTGCAATTACGTCGCATGTTGGTTTCTATCCGTCAAGTATCTTCTTACATTTCTTGACAAGAATGCTTGTAAAATAGAGTGGGCAGGGATGTTGAATCCCTAGGGCCATTGACCTAAGAGAGGGTGGCTGGAGGGAAGAGGGTGCCAGAGGAGAGCGTGCTACAAGGAAGAGCGGAAAATGAGCTTTCCTCACAATTCAGGGCTGTCTAAATCGCCCGAGTCCGGTTTCCCTGTAGCCCTAAGGTGGGGGTGGGAACCGCACCGGGGGGATTGAGGTGCGAGCTGCATGGGCGCTGGCGTCAGGAGACCTAAGTTCCAGTCTAATCTCTGACATTTATGAGGTAGACGAACTGTGAGAGTCACTTCAGCTCTCTGAGGCTTTGTTTCAGGTACCGAGACGTACGGGAAAATGATAGCACCTGCTTCACGAGGGTGCAAACAGTGAACAAGTGAGCGATTTTTTGTTTCAACAGATTATTGAGCTATAATTCACAGAGTGTAAAATTCACCCTTTGAAAGGCTACATGTTCATTGTTTTTCATGTATTCAGAGTTGTGCAGCCATCATCACTATCTCATATTAGAACAATTTTATCACCCCTGAAGGGACCCACATCCATTATCAGTCACTCCCCATTCTCCCTCCCAAGAGACTTATTTTTAGACTGTTTAACGTTGTACCCATTTTGATTTCTAACAAAGAGTTGGTTAGTAGGAACAGTTGTTGCTGCACAATAGTCTGCTTCTAAGTCATATCACAAGTATTTATCAGATTTAGTAAAAGCTGTCTTGAGAACTGTGTCAGGAGTAAGCTCAGCAGGGGAATTTTAAAGAGAAAAAAGCTTAAAGACCACAGTTTATTTCTGTCTCATAGAATAGCCCAGGTAACTCCAGGTAGCTCACTGTCCATCTTCTCTAGGATACGGCCTTCTTCCTCAGGATCTGAAATGTCAACTGGAGCTCCAGCCACCATATCCTTGTTCCAGATAGCAGGATGCAGAAAGGGATGAACGTTGCATGCCGTTGGCCTTGAAGGAAGAGTCTCAGAAGTTCCACACAACACTTCTACTAACATCTCATTGACCAGAACTCAGTTATATGGCCACACAGAGCTGCAAGGAAGGCTGGGGTATTTAGCCTTATTCCAAAGAGTCAATGAAAACTGGGATTTGCATTATTATGAAAGAAGAGGAGAACAGTATTGGTGCATGTATCAGTCAGCAAATGCTATAATTATTGTGCATAACAAGTCACATAAAACTCAATGGCATACAACAATGAGCATAGACCTTTCTTGCTCTCAGGTCTGTAGTTGGGCTGGGAAAGCTCTGCTTGAGGATACAAATCTCCTGGGTTAGGATGAAGGCGTCAAATTGGCTCTCGTCTACATTCCTCCATATTTCCCTATGACCAGCCCTACTAGGGCATGTTCCTTTCATGGCAAATGGCAGGAGCCCAGGAAGTTGAGCAGAGACACATGATGCTTCCTGAGCCCTCTTTTTTTTTTTTTTTTTTTTCTTTTTGCAGTACGCGGGCCTCTCACTGTTGTGGCCTCTCCCGTTGCCGAGCACAGGCTCCGGACACGCAGGCTCAGCGGCCATGGCTCACGGGCCCAGCCGCTCCGCGGCATGTGGGATCTTCCCGGACCGGGGCACGAACCCGCGTCCCCTGCATCGGCAGGCGGACTCTCAACCACTGCGCCACCAGGGAAGCCCCTGAGTCCTCTTGAGTCCCTCTTGCCCACACTCCATTGATTAAAGCAGGTCACGTGGCCATGCCAACATCAAAGGCAGAGGTATAGTCCATTCACACTAATGCGTACCACTGCAAAGTCACATGTCAAAGACTGTGAGAGTAAAATTCTAATTCAGGAAGGGTCTGAAAAATGGTAAACAATGATTCATCCTATGACAGAGACCAACTTTGCCAGGAAATGCAGTATCCGTGATTCTGGTCCCCTAAGACCTCCCAGGAGCCTACCTATGCTGCTGTTTCTTTAACTGCAGTCTCCTGCTCTAGCTTCCCACTTCTGATGGCCCCATTTTCCAGGTGGGAGAACAAGGCTAGCCCAGCCTCCCATATAAGCTTTCTAGGCCACAATTCCTAGTGTCCGGACTCACCAGCCACCCTGTCACCATTTCCTCAGAGGTCTTGCCAAGAGAAGCAGGGTCTCCACGAGATTCAGGACTCCTCCATGTGGGACCAGCCTGTCATTTTCCATTACTGCAGTTCCCAGGGGTCCAGCCAAGGTAAGATCCGTTTCTCCTGTTCAGTCCCCCAAACACAAAAGCTTTCTCATGCTGCTTTCTCATCGAATAAGGGTTGCTGATACATCTGGCTGACAGTGAAGGCACAGTTAGCCAGGTCCTCTAATCACAGAAAAGCCTGTTTATCTTCCCCGGGGTAAGACGGAGTCTACGGAAGTGAAAATTCAGAACTCAGATTAGCTTTTCAAAGGGTGACCTTTCCATAGTTTACATTCTCAATAAATCAACCTGCTAAATTGCAATTGGTTGAGGCAAAATTCCGAAAGGTTTGGTCAAACTTTTGGCATAAATAACCTCCTGTGTATTTCAGTATTGCCACTCCGCTTAGTCTATTTCCATTAGTAATGCAAATAGCATTTTCTGGTGTACAGCCCAAAGTTAGCATGTCAGAAGTTGGTTAAAACAGCCATTTTCAATAAAGGCTGTGACCTCTCTGCTACCAGCTTCTTCCTGTGGGGATTTTTTTGGTGTGGTCTTTGCAAGCTGATTTATAAACGTCCTTTCAGAAAGGTAATCTAAAAAACAAGCCACATGTTTCTTGTAAACTTAAATATCCACCTATTTTATGGCCCAGGAGTTCTACTCCTAGATACTTTTACCTTAGACAAATGAAACCGATATTCAACCCACACAAAGAAATCTACATAAAGGTTTATAGCAGCTTTATTCTTAGTAGCCAAGTGCTGGAAAAACCTAATGGTCCATCAGCAGATGAATGGATAAACAAATTGTGGACTACACATACAATGGAAAGCTCTTCTGCAATAAAAATTAAAGGATTACCAATATACAAAACAACACAGATGAATCTCACAGACATGCTGAGTGAAGGAAACCAGACACAGAAGACTACATACTGTATGATTCCATTTATATGACACAATCTTAGTTCATCTGGGCTGCTATCACAGAATACCATAGACTGCGTGACTTATAAACAACAGAAATTTATTTCTTACAGTTTGGAGGCTGGGCAGTCCAAGGTCAAGACACCAGCAGTTTTGGTGTCTGGTGAGGGCTTTCTTCTCGGTTCATAGAGTTCCCATCGTCTCGCTGTGTCTCACATAGTAGAAGGGGTGAGGGATCTCTCCAGGATTCCTTTTATAAGGGAACTTATAAGGGCTCCAGGCCTCCTCCTAATACCATCAGCATATGAATTTTGGAGGGACACAAACATTCAGCCCATAACAGACACTCGAGAAAAGACAACACCAATCTACGTTGAAAGAAGAGTTGGGATTGATTGGAAAAGAACAAGAAGGAACTTTCCAGGTGATAGAAATGTTTTATGTCTTGATTGGAGTAGTGGTCTCACCTTGTAAATATTTGTCAAAACTCATCAAACTCTGTAGGTTAGATCTGAGCATTTCACTGTGTGTAAATTATACCTCAATAAAAAATATTTTTTAAAAATCAGGCTATTTCATCAAATGGTCTAAGAGCAAACTTAGGAGATCTGTGTCCTGAACATTAATGGAAACATCGACGACCTTCCAGCTGGAGAGGCAGTTGGGGGAACTTGTGGTCGGCAGCCAACTGGAAACAGTTTCATTTTGTATCATCAGTTAATCATTTATGAAAGCGTTTCTGAAAATGGAGAATGAGGTCCATCCAATTAGGTTCTTTTTAAAAAAAAAAAAATTATTTATTTATTTGGTTGCTCCTGATGTTAGTTGTGGCAGGTAGGCTCCTTAGTTGCTCCTTAGTTGTGGCATGCAAACTCTTAGTTGCAGCATGCATGTAGGGTCTAGTTCCCTGACCAGGGATTGAACCCGGGCCCTCTGCACTGGGAGTGCAGAATCTTATCCACTGCACCACCAGGGAAGTCCCCCCCAGTTAGGTTCTTAAAATAATTTTACAAGTGGCTCTCAGGTTCTGCTCAGTAAACTCAAAATGTCATTACTGGTGACTTTTATGTCAGGGTCCCATTATGCTCCCTTGCTGAGGAGCAGGGCTTGTCCAATCCCTCAGACCTGGGGACTGGAGAGATGGTGACATTTTGGTCACAGCCCCACGTGAATCATGAGATTCTGAAGGTGCCACAGAATTGAAGCATCCTGTTAGCTGGGGTTCAGGGTGCCTGGAGTGAGATTTTGTTCTTCCAATAACCTACACTGACCAATAAATCTGTCCCCAAAAGAATCTGAAAAAGAATAGATACATGTATATGTAAAACGGAATCCCTTTGCTGTACACCTGAAACTAACACGACATTGTTAATCAGCTATACTCCAATATAAAATAAAAAGTAAAACACAAAACAAAACAAAGCAAAAAAATGAAAAATCCATCCCCAGCCATGCTGACACCCAGCCGGAAAGAAACAGTGCGGTGACCTTGGACAAGGAGTTTGTTACCTCTGCTCCAATCTACCCAGGGCCTCAGGCTCCTAGAACAGTTCGTTCATTATGACATTCCCTTGACGAAAATCCTTTATAATCCCTATGCTACTGTCACTGCCAGGAAAGGCGGAAATCTCCCCTGGGCTGAAGGCTTTGCTTTGTTTGATGTGACCTGAGACTGACTCAGGCCGTAAATTTTCCCCAACAGGCTCGATAGGACAAGTTCTTCTGGCAAAGAGCTATACCGAAAAAAACAACATACCAACCAAGAACAGTGTAGAAGCTGCAAAGGAAGCTGGAAGGTCCTTTCTTTCCTTTTTTGTTAAATTGTCTTTGGAATGCGGTTCGCTTCCCACCCTGCAGAGGTGAGAAGAACCTCCCCATCAGGGGAGACCATTGCCGAGTGCTGCCGGTTGCTGGTTGGTCCCAGCCAGTCTCCTGTTCTCCCTGCCTCCTGGGATGATGGCGTACAATGTACTTCAAGGGCTTGGCTAAGGGAGGGCCCCCTCCATTCTTTTTTCTCCCAGCCACCATCTTCTTGGTCTCATTCAGAACGCAGAGGCATGTACACACAACCACACCTCCACACCACATCCATGGCACACAACGCAGAAACACACACACCACACACCATTCTTATGCTACCCCCCACCCCCCACACACATACAGACCACACATAAACACACATCACACACATATAGTGCACACCTAGACACCACACACACACGTTCACTCACTTGACTCTTGTCAACTCTTGTTCTGGGCAGGAACGGAGTTGGTACCAGCTTTTGTCCTTCCACAGCCTCCAGTGTGTTTCTCAATCCCCAGGTCACAGGGAAATGTCACCAGGGGCGGATTGTCTGTCTCCCCATCTTGACCATGAATAATTTGCTGATATGCACTGATGATGATATTTTAGGCAACAGCAGACAAATTGCCTTTCCAGTCATTCAGCCCAATCACTCCAATTCCGTATCATAAACAATGCTAGAACACACCAAGGTGCTATTATCAGTTGTTAGGTATTGAAATAATTCTGTATCAGTTTGTACACACCTGCTGTCCCTAGGCCCCTGAAGCCCACACTCCCCAGATTCCGTAATAAAGGGTTACTGCTTTACATATCAAGGACCAGACCAGATTCTGGTCCCATGGTTGTAATCAGCTGGGGTCCATGATATACCTGTTATCTGTATTTTGACTGTCATTCCTGTCCTCAGGGAATGGGTGAAAGGTAGCTTTGCCTGCTTTGAGGTCTTTTATGATGGTCAAACTTATGTTTTCTAAATATGGATTAAGCTTCCCTGGTGGCGCAGTGGTTGAGAGTCTGCCTGCTGATGCAGGGGACGCAGGTTCATGTCCCGGTCCGGGAAGATCCCACATGCCGCGGAGCGGCTGCGCCCGTGAGCCATGGCCGCTGAGCCTGCGCGTCCGGAGCCTGTGCTCCGCAATGGGAGAGGCCACAGCAGTGAGAGGCCCACATACCGCAAAAAAAAAATAATAAAAAATAAATATGGATTAAGCCCATCTCTGTGAATGGAGCCGTAGGTGGATACTCAGCAGGATATGGCCCAGTAGGTAGCAGTGGAAAGAGAGTCCCAGGAGAGACTTAGACCAGCCAGACCTACTCTCCAGGTGGGGCAGACGTGGCGCACCACGAGGGCATCCAGTCCAGCAGACAAACAAGGGGTCTGGAGGGCGGGCTCTGGGCCAGCAGTCAGCACCGTGCAAGACGGGGCCTCACTGCCAGGCGAGCACATGCTGAGAAGGGCTCCCGGGAGCCCAAAGAGCGGGCACACGGTCCAAGGTGGAGACAGTGAGGGAAGCGGCGCCGAGCAGTCATTAGTTAATCCCTTCTCCATCAAGTATGTATGGGCGCCTATGTGCCAGGCACTGTGCTAACCACTCAGGATACTCAGGGAACAAGCTTAACCCTGGCGGGTGGGGGGAAACGAATGCAGCCCTTATGCTAACAGCTGCGTAAACAGAGACATAAAAAGGCAATTCCAACCCAAAGCGATGAGCCCTACTATAGGGGAAGTTCTGTAGGAGCCCAGAGTTGGGCACTAATTCAGACCCAGGGCACTCAGGAAGTGCTTTCCCTGAGGGCATGTGGTCTAAGCTGAGACCCTAACAACACGGAAAATTGTTCAAGTAAAGAAGGATGGAGAGGAATGAGCAGTAGGTGCAAAGACCCCGAGGCAAGAGAGAAATGGGTTTATTCAAAGAGTGGAAAGGAATTTCTCACATCTGGATGCTTGGAGCACACAGGGGAAGGGCTGGCCCACGGTGCTGGCATTGATCAGGAGGAAAGCACCCCGGGCAGGCAGGTTTCCAAGGGCAACAGAGTGAGTCAAGAGCAAGGGCTCCGGGATAAGCCTGCCTGGATTGAATCTTGACTCTGCCGCTTCCTAGCTGTGTGACCTTGGGAAGGTCCTTTGGCCTCCTCGACCTCAGTAGAATCGTTGTAATGCTCACTTCTGGAGGATGGAGACAGGTAATGTATGTAACGCACCTAGAACTACGTGGCATGCGATGTGTCCATTCACATCAGCCATAACTGGGCCCCTAAACCCCAAGTCAGGAGTGGGTCCAGAAAAGGGGGCAGGCTGGGCCTGCAGGCGTGGACTTACATCTAATCAACTGGCTACTACCTTAAAACAAATGCTCAATGTCAAAAAAAAAAAAAAAAACATTCAGTGTTATAATCACCAGGGTAGCCACAGTTCTCTTCCAAATAGCATTTTAAAAGTTGCAATGTAATTTCCACACATTGGCTTCTTGAAGTCTTCAAACTTATCCTGTGAAGGAAAAGTGTCCTTCTTTTTAGAGAAAATGAGATGGAGGCTTTTCACCTGGAGAGTCCAGGGTCTGGAGTGGACCAGGTCCTCTGACCCCTCCATCCCACCTGGGCTGGTAAGCTCGATGCCTTCTCCCACTCCCTCTGCCTCTGTGCAAAGCCCAAAACAAGGACAACAATTCACCCCTTTCAAAGGACAGCTTGTAGGGCAACGCTACTGTGGGCACACCTACTGGCCCTTATGGCTGTTCCCCAGAGGGCATATCAGCCTCCTGGGAGGTCCCCAGTTTGCCCGGACATGGCTGTGTGGTGGCTGGACGCACGAAGGATAGTCCCTCCAACTACAGCCTGACGTCTCCTCTTTAGAGCTGCCCCTCGTGCCTTCCAGCTGTGTCTGGTACATGTCAATCTGATCTCAGAAGTCTTCTCAAGGAAAGACATTCTTGGCCCAGCCTTTAGGATAAATGGGGGTGTAATTCTTTCATATGTTAGTTTTATCTCCCACCTTAACTCCTTGGAGTGAGGAATTATGTCCTCTACTTTTCTGATGTGTACATGGCCCCCAGCATAGCGCCAGACACATGAGGTTACTCAATAACCCCTTTGTAATTACTCATTTATAATGGGCAAACATACACGGACAGGTGTGTGTTCCCATATCGTGTTGTCAAGGGCAGTTCTCAGAAGGTTGTTTGGGAACTGTGAAAAATGAGCAAACAGAGTTGGATTTATGCAATAATTTCATAGCCTTGGTCAAGGATGGGTTAGTAAAAGGAGAATTTATTGTAAGGATACAAGGTAACCTCAGGGAACACACCTGCAGAAGCCAGGACTCACAGGATCTGGTGGCTTTTTTCTCCACCCTCTCTCTCTCTCTCTCAATCCCTCCCTCCCTGAGTTCCTTCATCTCTTCTTCTCTTAACTTTTGCTTCAGGCTTTGAATATCTCCTGCTTTGTAATAATAATTCATTGTTTTGAGTTACCATTCTACCCCAAACAGCTTCAGCCCTCCATGACCTTACAACTCCAGTGGCCCACAATACAACACAATAGATTGGTTTCTGTGTCTCTTACTTTGAATGCCCGAGAGTCTAATTGGCTCAGCTTGGGTCAGTTCTTCCCTGTGGTCCAATCGGTCATGACCAAGGGTGAGTCTCCCAAGAAAATATGGCCACTCAGGCTGCCCCCTTTTCTGGAGGGGTGCAGAGCACTCCCCAAGTGAAGGGTCTTTGGGAGATGTGCATCCCAAATCTGCTGACCACACCCAATTCCCAACCATTCAGGAGCCAACATTCCACTCTTCCTCTACGTGGACATTGGCCTAAATCCACTCATTTCAGCAAGCATTTTTGGGGCTATCCTGTACCCTCCCAAAATACTTAAGGCCCTGGAAAAGGAAATAAAATTTTGAGATATAAGAATCCTGACCTCCAAGATCTGTTTCTAGTGGTAGAGACCCAACCACTGGGCCCAAGGGCTAGGTAAAAGTTAGACTATGGAGTAATTACAGTAATTTTAAGGGCAAAAATGTGAGAACACAAGATTGAAAGGTGAGCCAACAAGAGTGGATCAAAATCAGCAGCTATCTTCAACTATCAGATTGGCAAATATTGAGAAGAATGATGATACCCAAATTTGGCAGAATGTGAGGAAACAGGCACTATCATCTACTACTGATGGGAACAAAAAAAAATGGAGTGATACTGCTGTAGGGTAGCTGGCAATCTCTACCAAGATAGTAAATGTGCATCCCCTGTAACCCACCAATTCTAGGTCCAGGAAAGATGAGAGCCAGAAATTGTTATAAGACAATGGGGAAGCTTGGATGAATTTGATGACATGAGCCTACACTCAGCTGGATTTGTACCCTATCTACCGTGCATGCTAATAAGGGTGGGATGAACCTGCTCCTAACCCCATATAAATGGCATAATTGAGACAGCCCATAACTTTTCCTGATGGGTCATGCTTTTCTCAAATGAAAGCAGGACATTAGAGCAGACATTGCAAATATGGCATAAACCCATTATCATGAGTTGATGACTGTACTCTTTCCCATTGGATTTGGACACTGCCTCAGGATCGCTCTCAGCACCCTACACTGTCCTTCCTAATCAAGAGAAAACCTTTATTCCATTTTTTGTTTATAGCTGCTTGGTCCATCCCTTTCCATTGCCCTGATCCCTGGACAATCCTGTGGGATTTTGCAAGTCAAATGGCACTATATTTGTGAGAATATTTGTTACCTTTTTTTTTCTTTCTAACCAGTCAAGTGGGCTTGATGTTGCTGATCAAGTTTTCAAGTCATTATTCAATTCCCCCTTCCCTGAAAGGGAGGCCCTGCAAGGAAGACCACACAGGCTGATACAGGTAGGGTCATGGAGGCCAGGGAAGTGATTCTAGGAGCGTTTCTTACCTGCAGACTGACTCCCAGTGCTGCTAAGTCAGGCTTGTTTCTGTGTCTCTAACTTTTCTAAAAGTCAGAGGAAAGTTATTGTGGTCACATCAATCACACTATGATATGTTGACCTAAGAAAATTTAACTTCAAAATGCCACATGTTTTTATACCTAGAAACTCAACTGAAATTGTTTCTGCTTTGAATTGCATAATTTACTTGAAAATTGCAGACTACCTATCATTTGCTCTGAAAGCTTTATATCAACCTTTGACCCAAAGCACCAAAGTTCTGGAGAAAATGATGAAATGAATGGTACCATCTTCATTAACACAGCACCATGCCTGAAGCAGAAAAGGTGCTCCATCGATGGTAGCAATGTTCATCCTCCTTCATCTATTTTTGACAAGTAAATATTTTCAACTTTTATATCTAAGCCAAAGGAGTTAGAAGAGACAGTTAACAGTCACACTTGTACTCAAGATTCCTGTAGGAAGATTTTTAAAAGATTTTGATTACTATCCAAAGTTTCTCAATCATGGAACTTTTGACATTTGGGGGGAGATCATCTTTGTTACAGGGGAGCTATCCTGTGTATTGTAGGTTGTTTAGCAACATCCTGGCCTCTACCCACTAGATGCCAGTAGCACCCCCTTCTCAATTGTGACAACCAAAAAGGTCTTCAGATACTGCGAAATGTCTCCTGTGGGGAAGGAAGGTACAAAATTGCCCCCAGTTGAGAGAAACTGATCATTTCCAAATCATCTGTATGAACTGTAACAGAAAGGAACAAATTCTATGATCAACTACAACTGCCTTACAAAGAAGAAAATCTGTTATGCAATAGGCCTTTTGTTTCCGCTCTGGCTACCTGATAGGTTTGGACATGCTCAGGTCAACCTGGAGCTGAATTTGTCAGCAGGCAGCCATCCAGACTTGATCATTCCCAGCAAAGGTGCCAGGGAAACCCTGCCAATGTAGACTACTCAGAAATGCTGGATACTATGTATATATATATATTTTTTTTTGTGTGTGTGTGGTACGCGGGCCTCTCACTGCTGTGACCTCTCCTATTGCAGAGCACAGGCTCCGGACGCGCAGGCTCAGCGGCCATGGCTCATGGGACCAGCCGCTCCGTGGCATGTGGGATCTTCCCGGACCGGGGCACGAACCCATGTCCCCTGCATCGGCAGGCGGACTCCCAACCACTGCACCACCAGGGAAGCCCTGGATACAATATTTTTAAAAATATCTTTTAAAATATAGGGTTAAAGTAGAGGGAGAGTAAGAGAACTCTGTAGAGGTCCAAGATGAGCAAACCCAAATACAGAGGTAAGCAAATGCTGAAGTTAGAACTCACCCAGAAGATCCAATGCCAATCCCTGGGGGCCTAGAGCTTGTGTACTGTGCTAGGTCTTGTGTACTGGCAACAGGAACGAACTCTGGGATGTATGTGGGCTGGGAAGTAGGATTAGAGGCTCTTTCATCAAGCCAGTACCTCTGAAAGGTAACAGTCTCGGTTGGTGAACTAGAAAAAAGCCTCAACCCTCAAAGTGTTGTCTAGGCCTTGGCTCTGAGTGAAATGGAAAAAAGATCTCTTCTAATAATCCCTAATCATAAGCCTATTTACATTTGTTTTAGGAGCTGGAATTCATAATCCTTATGTAACACCAAACTTAAAACTCCAGCACAGGGCTTCCCTGGTGGTGCAGTGGTTGAGAATCTGCCTGCCAATGCAGGGGACACAGGTTCGAGCCCGGGTCTGGGAAGATCCCACATGCCGCGGAGCGGCTGGGCCCGTGAGCCATGGCCGCTGAGCCTGCGCATCTGGATCCTGTGCTCCGCCACAAGAGAGGCCGCGACAGTGAGAGGCCCGTGCACCGCGATGAAGAGTGGCCCCCGCTCGCCAAAACTAGAGAAAGCCCTCGCACAGAAACGAAGACCCAACACAGCCAAAAATAAATAAATTAATTAATTAAAACAAAACAAAACAACAAAAAAAACCTCCAGCACATTGGCACCAACCCCAAGCCCCATGGGGCTGTGCGACCAGCATGCAGGGACCTGGCCCTGCCCTGCAGCAGGTTGTCATCAGCCCCTCGACCCCCTGGGCACAGTCAACTGGGTGAGAGGCCTACCCCCCCCCACCTTCAGTAGGACTGCAGCCACTGCTCGAGACAGGGCCTCACAGCCAATTGGGCTGGGGCCAGCCCCGCCTACCAGCACACCCACAGTATTAAGCCCTGTCACAACAGAAGGGCTCATGCACCCCACATAAGAGGCATCCCTAGAGCATATATCTCAAGTCACCAGAGGGTAGCATGCTTCTGGGCCCCATACAACATCTCCTACATAAGGTCAATTCTCCAAGACTGGGAAACATAACCAAATTACCTAATACATAGAAATAAACACAGAGAATTGGGCACAACGAGGAGACAGAGGAATATATTCCAAACAAAGGAAAAATATATGACCTCAGAGAAGAAGAACTAAATGACATGGAGATAAGCAATCTACCCAGTAAAGAGTTCAAGGTAATGATCATAAAGATGCTCACTGAACTTGGGAGAAGAATGGATGAACAGAGTGCGTATTTCAACAAAGAGTTAGAAAATATAAAGAAGAACCAAACAGAGCTGAAGAATACAATAACTGAAATTAAACATACATCAGAAGTAATGAAGAGTAGATTAAATGAGGAACAGATCAATGATATGGAAGAGGAACAGATCAGTGATATGGAAGAGGAACAAATCAGTGATATGGAAGATAGAGTGGTGGAAATCACCCAAGCCAAACAGAAAAAGAAGAAGTTTTAAAAAGTGAGGATAGTTTAAGAGACCTCAGAAACAACATCAAGCATTACTAACACTCACATTATAGGGGTCCCAGAAGGAGATGAGAGAGAGAGAGAGACAGAGAGAGAGAGAAACAGAGAGAGAGAGAGACAGAGAGAGAGAGACAGAGAGAGAGAGACAGAGAGAGAGAGAGACAGAGAGAGAGAGAGAGGCAGATTACTTATTTCAAGAAATAATAGTTGAAAACTTTCCTATCCTGGGGAAAGAAACAGACCTCACATCCAAGAATTACAGAGAGTCCCAAACAACAAACATCATGAACCCAAAGAGGTCCATACCCAGATACATTATAATTAAAATGGCAAAAAATAAAGATAAAGAGGGAATCCTAAAAGCAGCAGGAGAAAAGCAAGTAGTTACATACAAGGGAACTCCCATAAGACTCAGGTGACTTTTCAGCAGAAACTCTGCAGGCCAGAAAGGAGTGGCATGATGTATTCAAAGTGATAAAAGGAGAAAACCTACAGGTAAGAACATTTGGCCCAGCAAGGTTATCATTCAGATTTGAAGGAGAGATAGTCTTACAGACAAGCAAAAGCTAAAAGAGTTCAGCACCACTAAACCAGCTTTATAAGAAATGTTAAAGAGACTTCTCTACATGGAAAAGAAAAGGCCACAACTAGAAATATGAAAATTATGAAGGGAAAAATTATCACTGGTAAAGGAAAATATACAGTAAAGGTAGTAGATCAATTGCTTATAAAGCTAGTAGGAAGGTTAAAAGACAAAGGTAGTAAAATCACCTATATTCACAATAAGTAGTTAAGGGGTACACGGAACAAAAAGGTGTAAAATATGACATCAGAAACATTAAACAGGGCTTCCCTGGTGGCGCAGTGGTTGAGAGTCCGCCTGCCGATGCAGGGGACATGGGTTTGTGCCCCAGTTTGGGAAGATCCCACATGCCGTGGAGCGGCTGCGCCCATGAGCCATGGCCGCTGAGCCTGCACGTCCGGAGCCTGTGCTCCGCAATGGAAGATGTCACAACAGTGAGAGGCCTGCATATTGCAAAAAAAAAAAAAAAAAAATTAAACATGGTGGGGGAGTAATAACATAGGGTGGTTAGAATACATTTAAACTTAAGAGATCATCAACTTGGACTTCCCCAGTGGCACAGTGGTTAAGAATCTGCCTGCCAACTCAGGGGACACGGGTTCGAGTCCTGGTCTGGGAAGATCGCACATGCCGTGGAGCAACTAAGCCCATGCGCCACAACTACTGAGCCTGCGCTCTAGAGCCCATGAGCTACAACTACTGAGCCTGAGTGCCACAACTACTGAAGCCTGCACACTGAGAGCCCATGCTCTGCAACAAGAGAAGCCACTGCAATGAGAAACCTGCTCACCACAACGAAGAGTAGCTCCTCTCGCCGCAACTAGAGAAAGCCCATGTGCAGTAACAAAGACCCAATGCAGCCAAAAAAAATTAAAATATAAATAAATAAATTTATTTAAAAAAGAGATCATCAACTTAAAATAATAACATATATATGATTATATATATATACACACACACATACACACATGTTGTTATTTATAAAGCTCATTGTAACCATGAACCAAAAACCTATAATAGATACACACACAAGAAAGTGAAAGGTATCCAAACATAACACTAAAGACAGTCATCAAATCACACGTAAAGAGAGCAAAAGAAGAAGAAAAGAAAAAAAAGGAATTATGAAAAAAACTCCAAAAATTAACAAAATGACAATAAGTAAATACATATCCATAATTGCTTTAAATATAAATGGACTAAACACTCCAATCACATACAGTGGCTGAATGGATACAAAAACAAGACCCATATATATGCTGCCTACAAGAGACTCACTTCAGATCTAAAGACACACACAGACTGAAAGTTAGGGGATGAAAAAAAGGTATTTCATGCAAACAGAAACAAAAAGAAACCTGGGAAGGAGTTCTCTAATGACCTAGAGATTAGGATCCTGGGCTTTCACTGCCATGGCCCAGGTTCAATCCCTGGTCAGGGCACTAAGATCCTGCAAGCTGGTTTGTACAACCAAAAAAAGAAAAAGAAAGCTGAGGGAACATACTTGTATCAGAGAAAATAGAGTTTAAAACAAACACTGTAACAAGAGACAAAGAAAAACATTACATAATGCTAAAGGGATTAATCTGACAAGAAGATATAATGATTAGAAATAAACATGCACCCCAAATAGGATCACTTAAATACATAAAGCAAATTTAACAAACATAAAGGGAGAAATTGAAAGTAATGCAATAACGGTAGGGGACTTAACACCTCACATTGATGGATATCCAGACAGAAAACCAATAAGGGAACACTAGCTTTAATGACAAATTAGACCCATGGGGATTAATATATATATAGAACATTCCATCAAAACCAGCGGAATACACATTCTTTTCAAGTGTGCATGGAACATTCTCCAGGATAGCTCACATGCTAGGCCACAAAACAAGTCTCATATTTTAAAAGATTGAAATGATATCAAGCATATTCTCTGACCACAACTGTATGAGACTAGAGATCAACTACAAGATAAAAACTGCAAAAAAAAACACAAGCATGTGGAATCTAATATGCTACTAAACAACCAATGCGTCATTGAAAAAATCAAAAAGAAAAACATTTAAATACCTGGAGACAAATAAAAATGGAGACAGACAATCCAAAATCTATGGGATACAGCAAAAGTGTTTCTAAGAGGGAGGTTTATAGCGATACAAGCCTACCTCAGGAAACAAGAAAAACCTCAAATAGCAACCTAATCTTACAGCTTAAGAATTAGGAAAAGAAGAACAAACAAAACACAAAGTTAGTAGAAGAAAAGAAATAATAGAGTGGAAATAAATAAAATAGAGACTGAAAAACAATAGAAAACATCAATGAAACTAAGAGCTGCTTCTTTGAAAAAAAAAAAAAAGATAAACCTTTAGCCAGACTCATCAAGAAAAAAGAGAGGGTCCAAATAAATAAAATCAGAAATGAGAGCAAAGACTGTCGCTGTGTCCTGTCCACTGTCTGCTGCACATTGTGGGGTTTTGCTCCAGGACCTTGCTTCAGATGTGTAAGCTCCCCCATCCATTAAACCACTGATGTCTCTGAAAAAAAAAAAAAAAAAAGAAAGAAAGAAATGAAAGAGGAGAAGTTACAACTGACACCATAGAAATACAAAATATAATAAGGGATGACTATGAACCATTATATGCCAATAAAATGGACAAACTAGAAGAAATGGATAAATTCTTATAAATGTACAAGCTCCCAAGACTGAATCTGGAAGAAATAAAAAATATGAACAGACAGATTACCAGTAATTAAATTGAATCAGTAATTTAAAAATCTCCAAGTGGGCTTCCCTGGTGGTGCAGTGGTTAAGAATCTGCCTGCCAATGCAGGGAACATGGGTTCGAGCCCTGGTCTGGGAAGATCTCACATGCCATGGAGCAACTAAGCTTGTGCGCCACAACTACTGATCCTGCGCTCTAAAGCCCGTGAGCCACAACTACTAAGTCTGCATGCCACAACTACTGAAGCCTGTGTGCCTAGAGCCCATGCTCCGCAACAAGAGAAGCCACCGCAATGAGAAGTCTGCACACTGCAACGAAGAGTAGCCCCCACTCGCTGCAATTAGAGAAAGCCTGCACACAGCAACAAAGACCCAACACAGCCTTAATTAATTAATTAATTAATTAAATTAAAAAATCTCAAGCAAACAAAAGTCCAGGACCAGATGACCTCACGGGTGAATTCAACAAAACATTCAAAGAAGAATTAACCCCTATGCTTCTCAAATTATTTCAGAAAATTGTACAGGAAAGAATGCTTCTGAACTCATTCTATGAGGCCAGCACCACCCTGATACCAAGACCAGAAAAAACAGCACAAAAAGAAAATTACAAACCAATGTCACTGATTAACATAGATGCAAAAATCCTCAACAAAATAATGGCAAACTGAATTGAACAATACGTTAAAAGGTTCATACACCATGATCAAGTGGGATTTATCCTGGGGATGCAAGGATGGTTTAATATCCACAAATCAGTCATTGTGATACATCATATTAACAAACTGAAGAATAAAAATTAAATGATCATGTCAATAAATGCAGAAAAGGCTTTTGACAAAGTCAACGTTTATTTATGATAAAAACTCTCGACAAAGTGGGTATAGAGGGAACATACCTGAACAAAATAAGGGCCATATATGACAAATCCACAGCCAACATCATGTTCAATGATGAAAAGTTGAAAGCATTTCCTTTAAGATCAGGAATAAGACGAAGATACCCACTAGCACTACTTTTATTGAACATAATATCAGAAGTCCTAGCCACAGCAATCAGACAAGAAAAAGAAATAAAAGGAATCCAAATTGGAAAGGAAGAAGTAAAACTGCCACTGTCTGCAGATGACATGATACTATATATAGAAAATTCTAAAGATGCTACCAGAAAACTACTAGATATCATCAATGAATTTAGTAAAGTTTCAGGATACAAAATTAATATGCAGAAATCTATTGCATTTCTATACACTAATGACAAACTATCAGAAAGAGAAATTGAGAAAACAATTCTATTTATAATTGCATCAAAAAGAATAAAATACCTAGGAATAAATCTAACCAAATAGATAAAAGGCTTGTACTCTGAAAACTATAAGGCATTGATGACTTTCTTCAGTTGAAAATGACACAAACGAATGGAAAAATATACCAAGCTCATGGATTAGAATAATTAATATTGTTAAAATGACCATACTACCTAAAGCAATCTACAGATTCAACTCAATCCCTATCAAAATAACAAAGGTATTTTTCACAGAACTAGAACAAGTAATTCTAAAAGACCCCCAATAGCCAAAGAAGTCTTGAGAAAGAAGAACAAAGCTGGAGGTATTATGCTCCCTGATTTCAAACTATACTACAAAGCTATGGGAATCAAAACAGTACGATACCAGCATAAAAACAGACACATAGATCAATGGAACAGAATAGAGAGCTTAGAAATAAACACACACTTATATAATCAATTAATCTATGACAAAAGAAGCAAGAATAGGGATTTCCCTGGCAGTCCAGCAGTTAAGACTCCATGCTTCCACTGCAGGGCATGTGGGTTTCATCCCTGGTTGAGCCCATGCCACATGGTGCGGCCCCTCCTCAAAAAAGAAGCAAGAATATAAAATATGGAAAAGAGAGTCTCTTCACTAAATGGTGTCTTTTCAAAAAATGGGAAAATTGGACATCTACATGCAAAAGAGTCAAACTGGACTACTTTCTCACACTATATACACAATAACTCAAAATGGATTAAAGACTTAAATGTAAGACATGAAACCATAAAACTTTTAGAAGAAAATATAGACAATATGCTCTTTGACATCAGTCTTAGCAACATTTTTTTGGATCTGTCTCCTCACTGAAGGGAAATAAAAGCAAAATTAAACAAATGGGACTACATCAAACTAAAAACCTTTTGCACAGTGAAGGAAGCTATCAACAAAGTGAAAAGGCAACCTATTGAATGAGAGAAGATATTTGCAAATGATATACTAAATAAGGGGCTAATACCCAAAATATACAAAGAACTCATACAACTCAACATCAAAAAAACAAACAACCCAATTTAAAAATGGGCAGAGGACCTGAATAGACATTTTCTAAAGAAGACATTCAGATGGCCAACAGACACATGAAAAGATGCCCAACATCACTAATCATTAGGAAAATACAAATAAAAACCAGAATAAGATACCATCTCACACTTGTCAGAATGGCTGTCATCCAAAAGACAACAAGTAACAAGTGTTGGCAAGGATGTGGGGAATCCTTATGCACTGTTGGTGGGAGTGTAAATTGGTGCAGCCACTATGGAAAATAGTATGGAGGTTCCTCAAAAACTTCAAAATAGAACTGCCATATGATCCAGCAATTTCACTTTTGTGTATTTACCCAAAGAAAACAAAAACACTAATTTGAGAAGATATATGTACACCAAAGTTCATTGCAGCATTATTTACAAAGCCAAGATATGAAAGCAACTTAAGTGTCTATCAATAGATGAATGGATAAAGAAGATATGGTGTATATATACAATGAAATATCACTCAGCCATGAAAAAAATAAATCTTGCTATTTATGGCAACATCGGTGGACCTAGAGGATATTACACTAGGTGAAATAATTCATATAGAGAAAGAGAAATACCATATGATCTCCTTTATTTCTGGAATCTAAAAAACAAAACAAAACGAACAAACAATACAAACTGAAACAGACTCATAGATACAGAAAATGAATGGGTGGTTGCTGGGGGTGGGGGGGTGACATAGGTGAAGGGGGTTAAGAAATACAAACCTCCAGTTATAAACTAAATAATCCACTGGATGTAATATATAGCATAAAGAATATGGTCAATAACATTGTAATAACTTTATGTGGGGACCAATGGTTACTCGAATTATCGTGGTGATCCTTTCATAATGTATACAAATGTCAAGTCACTATACAGTACACCTGAAACTAACATAATATTGTACATCAACTATATTTCAATTTTAAAAATCTTACTACAAAGCTAAAGTAATCAAGGCTGTGTGGTACTGGCATAAGGACAGACATATATATCAATGGAATAGAATTTAAAGCCTAGAAATAAACTCTCACATTTAGAGTCAATTGATTTTCAACCAGAGTGCCAAAGCAGTTCAATGGGGAATAGAAAAATCTTTTCAGCAAATGGTGTTGGGACAACTGGATATTCACATACAAAAGAATCAGTCTAGACCCCTATATCACACCATATATAAAACATAACTCAAAATTCTCAAAGACTGAAATATTAGAGCCTAAACTATAAAGCTCTTAGAAGAAAAGATAGGTGTAAATCTTCATGATCTTGAATTAGATATGACACTAAAAACACAGGTACAAAAAAAGAGAGAAAAATTAGACTTTATCAAAATTTAAAACTTTTGTACCTCAAAGGACATGATCAAGAAAGTAAGAAGACAATGACACAATGGGAGAAAATTTTTGCCAAGAATATATTTGGTAAATGACTTGTGTCTAGAATATATAAAGAGATCCTACAAACCCAATAATAATATGATAAATAACCCAATTTTTTAAATGGGCAAAGAACCTGAATAGACATTTCTCCAAAGAAGATATACAAATGGTCAATAAGCACATGAAAAGATGCTCAACATCATTAGTCATAAGGGAAATGCAAATCAACATATATGTTCACCTGATTGATGACAAAGGCAACACCTGCAATAGTACAGTGGGGAAAAGGGGAAAAGATGTTCTTTTCTAAGGCAATTGAATAGCCCAAGAGACAAAATAAATCTTGACTACCTACCTCACATTCATGAAAATCAGTTCTAGGTAAATTATAGGTCTAAATGTGAAAGGTTAAAAAACTAATCTTTTAGGATAAAACTTGAGGTAGGCAAATGTTTCTCACCATGACACAAAATAACGAGTTATAAAGGAAAAAAAATGATACATTGGACTACGTTCAGATCAAAGACTTCCGTTCATCAAAGGACACCATTAAAAGTGTGAAAAGGCAAGCAGAGTGGGAGAAGATATTTACAATAAAGGACTCACATGGCAGGCTGGGATGCACAATTCAGATACCTCTTCAAGAGAGGTCTCACTGCAGACCTGTGAGGAGTGTGGTTAACTCACAACCTCCTGCTGTTAGCTCCTTCAGGTCCACATCAGCTTTTGAGCCCAGGTCATGTTCTTGTGGTGGCTCTTGACCAATGATTGAGAAAGGCACTGATAACCAACCATGTTCTTTGCAGGGTGTTCCTCAACCAGAGATAAACAAGGCATTCGTACAAGGTCCTAGCTGTTTCCATCCCACCATGGGACTCCTCTAATGGGCAGCCTTTGCTCCAGAGCTCCCTGTTGGGCTGTCAGAGAGCTTCAGGTCTACACTGTAGTCTGATGGCCCCCTCCCAATCCTGCTTTCTCTCCTTTTCTTTCATTGGTGCTACTCCACCATAAGCTTTTCATACTACTTACTCCACCTCGGTCTCTGCTTCCCAGAGAACTCAAATCAGTTCAATTTATATCCAGAATACATTAAAAGAACCACTTCACATCAATAAATAAAATGTCAGACAACCCCCCAAAAAACAGGCAACATATATGAATAGGCACTTCATAAAAGAGAATATCCTAATGGCCAATGAATAAATGAAAATGTTCTTATATTAGTTTCCTGGGATTGTTGTAATAAATTCCCATAACCTTGGTGGTTTAAAACTACAGACATTTATTTTCTTACAATTCTGGGGGCTAAAAGTCTGAATCAAGATACTGGCATGGTCACACTCCTTCTGGAAGCTCTGAGGGAAAATCCATCCCTTGCCTTTTCTGGTCTCTGGTGGTTGCTGGCATTCCTTGGCTTCAGGCTGCATCATTCCAATCTCTACCTCCATCTTCCCTCCCCCTCCCCCTCTGTGCCTCTCTCTTATGAAGATACCTGTTATAGCACTTAGGGCCCACTAGATAATCCAAGATAATCTCTTCATCTCATCCTTAATTCAATCACATCTGCAAACACTTTACTATATAAGATAATATTTACAGCTTCCAGGAATTAGGACCTGATGTCTTTTGAGTGCACCATTCAGCCCACTCAATCTTGCATCATTAGTTGTCAGGCAAATGCAAATTAAGATCACAACATGCTGTTACTTTACAACCACCAGAGTAGCTAAAATTAAAAAGGTGACATCAAGCGTTGGCAGAAGTGCGGAGCAACCAGAACTCTCATACATTGCTCATGTAATAAACTGATACACCTATGCCACATAACTGGGTGGCAGTACTAAAAGCTAAGCATAGGCATATCCTAAGACCCCAAAATTCTAGTCCGAGGTATGTGGCAGTTTTAAAACACAGCTGCAAACTCTTTGACACTCCTTTTATCAAAAAACAGATGTCTATATCCACTGCCTTTGAATCACGGAGTGTTTATGACTGTTTTGACCAATAAAGTGTGGTGTTGGTGACACTGTGACTTTTTAAAAAAATATTTATTTATTTAGGCTGCACCAGATCTTAGCTGCGGCAAGTGGGATTTTTGTTGTGGCGTGCGGGATCTTTAGTTGCATCACTTGGACTTCTTAGTTGCGGCATGCATGTGAGATCTAGTTCCCCAACCAGGGATCGAACCCGGGCCCCCTGCATTGGGAGCACAGAGTCTTACCCACTGGACCACCAGGGAAGCCCTGACACTGTGTGACTTTTGAAGCCAGATCATAAAAGGTCTTACAGCTTCCATTTCAATTGCTAGAATACTTTCTCTTAGAGCTCCCAGTCTCCAGGTAAGAAGTCTGACTACATGAGGCCCCCATGCTGTAAGGAAGCCTCAGCCACATGGAAAGACTGTGGACAAGTACCCTGAAGTCTAGTTCCAGTTTAGCCCAGTCTTTGAGTTATCCCAGCCCAGACACCAGATAAGTGAGTGAAGAAGTCGCCACAAGATTCCAGCCCCTGGCCATTGAATCACCCCCAGCCATTTGTGTTTTCCTAGCTGAGGCCCCAGACAAGGTAGAGCAGAGTACAAATTGTACCTTCTGTATCTTATCCAAATTCCTTACCCACAGAATCAATGAGTATACTAAAATGAGACTGTCATGCAGCCATAGGTAACTGAGACAATACCTAACAGAAATATGTATATAAATTCACTGAAATATAAATACAAGGATATTCATAGCAGCACTATTTGTACTAGCTCCAAACTGGTGACTACCTCAAAATGCCTATCAGTAGTGGAATAGATTAATAACCTGGTATATTCACACAGTGGAATACTACACAACAATAAGAATAAACAAATTATGGCCACACAAAATAATATGGTTGATACCCACAAACATTTCGGGCTTTGAACAACACAATCCAGACACGAAATCATATATTGATTATTCCATTTATATATAATTTTTATAAATTTAAAAGTAGGCAAAACAAAGCAAATCTATGATGTTAGAAGTCAGGATAGCGGTTACCCTTGAGGCAAGTAGTAGCTAGAAGGTTTATACTCCGGGGAGTGTTCTGTTTCTTGAGCTGAGTGTCGGTCACATAGGGTTGATCAGTTTGTGAACATTTGTCAAGCTGTATACTGTAAATTGCACACTTTTATGTAAATATGTTACATTTCAATAAAACTGAAAAGAAAGAAATTTGTGCCTTGGAAGCCATGAAATAGAGTATTTCAAAGGGAGAAGGATGGACAGCACAGAGACAGTAACTGAAAGATGATGGTCTTGAGGCTTAAAAGAAACAATCTTGGTTCCAAGTGAAAGCAAAAAAGTCTGGAAGCCTACTAAGTTTTCAATGGAACTTTACTGCCAAAAAAATCCCAAGACTGGCCTGATATAACCTGTGAGAGTTAATTCAACCCACTCCAAAGTACACTGTACACCCCAAGTCTGCACCAGCAGAAGCAGACTGAAGACAGTGAGGCCCCGAGAAGCAGACCTTCCAGTGCCCACAGAGATGCGGCCACGGAGGATGAGAGACAGGGAAGAAACTGAGCCACAGCCACGAAGGACCTTTATGTCCTATAGCGTCTCTCCCTTCCTTGTACCATCCAACTGACTGGTACATAGGTGTGAGGGCTGGAGCTCCAGAAGCCACCTTGGACCTTGAGAAAGGAAACCATGGGCTATAAAGCAGTGGGGTGATGAGATAAAAGACCCAGAGAACTTGGCAGTGAACCAGGCAGCAGACCCTACTGCCAGGGCTGGAGGTCTCCGCTATCCTACTCAACTGCACTTGGTGATTGCTACAGACCAGTGACGGCTGCATGCTGCCCATTCCCCCCTTTTTTGAATGAGAGTTTTAACCACTAAAACCTATTCTCAATCGTTGTTTAGCAGATGGGTTGTCATTTAGTTTATAGGTCACTGGAACATGAAGAGTCACATCTGAGCCTGAAAAGAAGGACTTCGAGCTAGATGTCAGAGGGTGAGACCTCTGAGGTTTCTCTTTTGGAAGATGAGTGTGTTCTAGATGTGGGAAGGGAGTATAAAACGGATGTTTAACAGCCAAAAGACAGACTGTGATAGAGATTTGCCACTTGCCTATGCCAGGAGCCGTTGTCCTCCTTTTCCTTATGTCAGAACCACAAATTTAAATGGGAAGGTAGGCAGGGGCGGCGAGGACGGTGGAGGAGGGGGCCGTGGCTACGATGGGGGTGCGGAATGGGTGGAAGAGGCGTCTGTGAGGGCGGTGAGGTCTCAGAGGAACATCGTGGGGATCCACGACTATCAACTGTTCTACAAGATGAGTAACAGCCACCCTCTTTGCCGCTTTGCTGAAGTGGGGGAAATTGACCATGTGCACATATTTCTGAAAATATTTGTGCCCTGTTGATTGGGGAAGAATATGGCCATGTCACATTTGTTGTGGAAAAGAAATGTTTTCTTGCCCACAGGGTAATTTTAGCAGTCAGGTGCCAATATTTTGGAGCATTACTATATGGTGGAATGTGACAATCTCAGCCTGAAGTCAAAATCCCTCTCCAGGACACCACTGCAGAAGTCGCAATGCTACTTCCATATATCTATTCAATACACTAGGCAGGCGAGGCTGACAGATAAGAAGGAAGAGGTGGGCTTCCCTGGTGGCGCAGTGGTTGAGAGTCCGCCTGCCGATGCAGGGGACACGGGTTCGTGCCCCGGTCTGGGAAGATCCCACATGCCGCGGAGCGGCTGGGCCCGTGAGCCATGGCTGCTGAGCCTGTGCGTCCGGAGCCTGTGCTCCGCAACGGGAGAGGCCACAACAGTGAGAGGCCCGCGTACAGCAAAAAAAAAAAAAAAAAAAAAAAAAAGAAGGAGGAGGTGCTGCTAGACTTTTTGAGCCTGGCTATAATATGGATTTCCAGAGCTGGAGGACTCTACCTCTGAGTACCTCTGCACCATACTTAACATGCAGAATGTCTGTATGACTTTTGATGTTTCCAGTCTCTACTCACTTCCCAAGTTAACTTGCATGTGCAGCATATTTGTGGACAGAAATGTTCAGGGGGTGTTCTCAAGCCAAGCCTTCCTCTCCCATTCTAAAACAGCACTTTTAAACGTCGTATTAAAAGATTCATTTGCAGCTCCCGAAAAAGATATTTTCCTAGCCTTGTTAAACTTGTGTAAGCATAATTCAAAGGAGAATCATGCTGAAATCACGCAGGCTGTGTGTTTGCCTTTGATGAGCCTCACTGAACTTCTGAATGATGTGAGGCCTTTGGGACTGTTGTCCCCTGATGCCGTTCCAGATACTATTAAAGTTCAATCAGAGAGCCGGGACATGGACCTCAATTATAGAGGCATGCTCCTACCAGAAGAGGACATTGCAACTATGAAGTATGCAGCCCAGATGGAAAAAGGGCAGATGAAGTCTGTCTTATCAGATGGTGACACCCAAGATTATGATTTGGATCATGGATTTTCTAGGCATCTGACTGATAATGACGGCCGTTCTGGCTTCGAGATTAAGCCGTGTCAGCCATCCATTAGCAATCATATTCGGATATTCCTGTTGGACCGAGATAGCCGGTCTCATTCATATTCCACTGAAGTGTCAATGGATGAACTTGATTGGATCAGGGTAATTGATCGTTCACAATATCTGGGTCGTTCTCGGCAAAAGTTATATCTTCCAGCCCACGTCAACAGGTATATTCAGATAGTTGGGACTCATAACACAGTGAATAAGAGTTTTCACATTGTGGCTCTTGAACGTATGTTTACAAACAAAACCTTCACTCTGGAGGAGGGGCTGATAGTGCCCATGGAGAACGTTGCAACAATTGCTGATTGTGTCAGCGTGATTGAAGGGGTCAGTCGGGGCCAAAATACCTTGCAGAACGAGGACACCGAGAGCTCTGATTGGGATTCTGGCTACACATGTCATCAGCTGGGAAGTGGTACAATCGGGGTTCAACTGTCACAGCCATACATGATTGGGTCAATGTGGTTATTACTGTGGGACTGTGAAGATCAGAGCTACAGCTATTATGTTGAGGTTTCCACCACCCAGCAGCAGTGGACCACGGTAGCCGAAAGCACTAAAGTCACCTGCAAATCCTGGCAATCAGTAACTTTTGAAAGACAGCCAACCTCCTTCATCCGAATCGTTGGAACACACAACACTGCAAACAAGGTGTTCCACTATGTCCACTTTGAGTGTCCTGAGCAGCAGAGCAGCCAGAAGGAGGAAAACAGTGAGGAATTGGGGACAGGGGACACCAGCCTGGCCAGTCAACAGCTCAACCTGCACGTCCTGTAGGCCCCCAGCGGCAACTCACTGCCTTCCAGCCCAGGTTCCAACCCATACTCAGCCATCCAGCAGCACCGATGAAGGTGGTGCACGTGTGGAGTGACTCGGGTGGGCCCAGATGGCGCAGGAGCCGTGTCCTCCCCGAGCCGGGATCCCTGTGGACGACCCCCCATCCCTCCCTGGGAGGAGCAGACCTGGCTGCAGAAACGGACACAGAACAGGTTTCCTTCCAAGGACACAGAAGGGCTGCTTTGTTCTCCTCGATTTGTTCAAATCAGGCTGGTCTCCAGGGGGAGAAAGTGGGTCTTCAATCTTCATCAAGTCCCCTATTAACACCCTACCTCTCTAATCTAACCCCACAAAGGGCATGGAAAGAAGTAGTAGACAGGCCCGAGTCGGAATATAAAAATGGCATATGAACACGGGAATGGAAGAGCATATATTAAACCTTCATTACCTGGAGGTACCCTTTAGGAAATGGGTTTCCGTAGAGTGTTTCCTTTTATGGAGCACATTGCCCTGGCAACTAAATGATTTTTTATTTCTTAAAGTTATTCTCCATTTGCTGAATCATAGGTGTTCCAGATCTTTTTGAAAGGCTCCAACAGCAAATCGCTTGTTTTAATCCCTTTTGATGCTGTAATTTTCCTTCCTTAGTTCTGAACGGTTGAGCGTGGGGTAGAGCTGAGAAATATGGTGCCCATCTCCTAAATGAGGCACAGATGCAGTTAATCATGGCACCTGGTCTGACAAGGAAAATCCTTTGAGGAAGTTCAACAAAATGCACAATAAGCGGGCTTCCCTGGTGGCGCAGTGGTTGAGAGTCCGCTTGCCGAGGCGGGGGACGCGGGTTCGTGCCCCGGTCTGGGAGGGTCCCGCATGCTGCGGAGCGGCTGGGCCCGTGAGCCGTAGCCGCTGGGCCTGCGCTTCCGGAGCCTGTGCTCCGCAACGGGAGAGGCCACAAAACAAAACAAAACACAATAAGCAAGTCAATCTGTGGACACTGGAGTTAATAATCACTTGAACTGCCAAGTTATTAACCTGTCATTCCTGAAATGTATCCAGCCTTTAAATTTGGGAGGTTGACAGGAAATAGTGATTATTCCACCAGCTAATTTAATGTTCAGAAGTACAGATAGATGAATGTATACCAACTTCTGGTTGGGCTGGACCTGTCCTTGACTTGCCACAGGTTAGTGGAGCCCTGTGGAGTCAGCCTTCCTGCCAGTTGGTGTCAGGAACGCAAAAGTGGGCCTTTCCCACACGCACGGTGGTGATCAGTGGTTGCTGTTTTCTCCCCAGACCATAATACTCAGCCAGGGATTGGAAAAAAAATATCAGTTCTAAGAAGCTTACCTCTTAATCCTCACTGAAACGATCTCATCTGACAGTTGTCACTTGATCTGGCTCTGTGTGTCTGAGTAATTTCCAACCCAATGCTAACCGCCCTGTGTTAACTTGATGAGATTGTGTCCGGTTTTTGCTAATTCCCAGAGTTCTCCCCTTGGCTGGCTGTTGTGATCAGGTCCTCTGCACACACTGCTTGGAGGAGGGGGTGGGGCCGACTGGGGGTCCTTTCTGTCTTAAAGACACATTCATCTTGGGTGTACAAAGAGCCAGTGGGTCAGCTGTTTCCTCCTAGTGTGACATAGCTGTGAGTGATTTATCAGTATTGGAATAGTAGGATATCTTCAAACTGCATGATTAAACAGGAAGGTTGTCTTTCTGCTAGTCAAACAAACAAAAAAGCAAATAAATAAATACATGGGAAGGTAATTCAACCTACTGAAGTTCTGTAATTCCCAGCCTCACTTATAGCTAGGTGTGGTCATGTGACTAAATTCAAGAATGACAAACTGAATTGGGAATTCAGTTCTCTTCTCAATACACAAACAGAGGCCAATAAACAGTTCAATGATATCTTCAAAACATGAAGAGAAAATAACTGTCAGTGTAGAATTTTATATCCGGGGAAATTCTCATTTGAAAACAAGAGCAAAATAAAGACATTTCAGACAGGACTTGTACCCACAGACCCTTGACTGATAGAAGTTCAGAAGATATACTTCAGGAAAAATAAAAACGACCTCAGAAGAACAATCAAAGGTGTTAGAAATGAAAAATGAGCAATAAAAATTATAACCATATGGAGAAATCTAAATACACACTCGACCATGTAAAATCATCATCATCATCATCTCTAATTTGTGTGGTTAAAAAGAACTAAAATTCTGGACAGCGATAGCATATAATTTGGGAGAGAGTAGTTTGAGTTAAAGCATTCTAAGGCCTTTGTATTTTGGGAAGGAAGGTAAAGATAGTAACTGTGCAGGTGCTATCAATGCCCTGCCTGTATAGCCTTGGGCTTTACCATTTCTGGACTCTAGCTTAACTTATAACTGGAAACATTTGAACCTTTTCCTGAGGGCTTCTTCTGGCCATTACAGCTCCCCTGTACATGGGCAGGACAAGCTGGAAGTGCTGAGGAATTAATGTCTCCAAAAGAAGCCCTCGACTAGGAACTGATAGGAGTTAGCTGATAAATACTCCAGCTCCTGCATTCCTTGGCACACATTCTACACTGTCTCCTTGAGCTTCCTATTGGGGTTTAGCTCTAGTTGGCCACGTTGGTAACAAAAATAGAGACCCTTGATTAGTGTCCTTCCCTTCCCTGTCTCATCTCCCTTTTCCTTTATCAGTGTTTACTCAAGCCATCTCCCCAATAAACTATTTTACCCAAATTCTTACCTCAAGTTCTGCTTCTGAGGCAACCCAAACTAGCATGCATACTAACTTTGGACTTTGTTAAATATTTGTGTTAAAATTTCTCAAATAGCCATTTAAAAAATAGTAAGAAAAACAAATGGAAAGAGAGGGAAAAATCCAATCAGTTAAAGTGGAGTCAAGAAAGGATGGAGAGATATACCATGTTCTTGGATTGGAAGAATCAACATTGTGAAAATGACTCTACTACCCAAAGCAATCTACAGATTCAATGCAATCCCTATGAAACTACCACTGGCATTTTTCACAGAACTAGAACAAAATATTTCACAATTTGTATGGAAACACAAAAGACCCCGAATAGCCAAAGCAATCTTGAGAACGAAAAACAGAGCTGGAGGAATCAGACTCCCTGACTTCAGACTATACTACAAAGCTACAGTAATCAAGACAGTATGGTACTGGCACAAAAACAGAAATATAGATCAATGGAACAGGATAGAAAGCCCAGAGATAAACCCACGCACATATGGTCACCTTATCTTTGATAAAGGAGGCAGGAATGTACAGTGGAGAAAGGACAGCCTCTTCAATAAGTGGTGCTGGGAAAACTGGACTGGTACATGTAAAAGTATGAGATTAGATCACTCCCTAACACCATACACAAAAATAAGCTCAAAATGGATTAAAGACCTAAATGTAAGGCAAGACACTATCAAACTCCTAGAGGAAAACATAGGCAGAACACTCTATGACATAAATCACAGCAAGATCCTTTTTGACCCACCTCCTAGAGAAATAGAAATTAAAACCAAAAATAAACAAATGGGACCTAATGAAACTTCAAAGCTTTTGCACAGCAAAGGAAACCATAAACAAGACCAAAAGACAACTCTCAGAATGGGAGAAAATACTTGCAAATGAAGCAACTGACAAAGGATTAATCTCCAAAATTTATAAGCAGCTCATGCAGCTCAATATCAAAAAAACAAACAACCCAGTCCAAAAATGGGCAGAAGACCTAAATAGACATTTCTCCAAAGAAGATATACGGACTGCCAACAAACACATGAAAGAATGCTCAACATCATTAATCATTAGAGAAATGCAAATCAAAACTACAATGAGATATCATCTCACACCAGTCAGAATGACCATCTTCAAAAAATCTAGAAACAGGGGCTTCCCTGGTGGTGCAGTGGTTGAGAGTCCGCCTGCCGATGCAGGAGACATGGGTTCGTGACCCGGTCCGGGAAGATCCCACATGTTGTGGAGCGGCTGGGTCCGTGAGCCATCGCTGAGCCTGTGCGTCTGGAGCCTGTGCTCCGCAACGGAAGAGGCCACAGCAGTGAGAGGCCCGTGTACCGCAAAAAAAAAAAAATCTAGAAACAATAAATGCTGGAGAGGGTGTGGAGAAAAGGGAACACTCTTGCACTGCTGGTGGGAATGTAAATTGGTACAGCCACTATGGAGAACAGTATGGAGGTTCCTTAAAAAACTACAAATAGAACTACCATATGACCCAGCAATCCCACTACTGGGCATATACCCTGAGAAAACCATAATTCAAAAAGAGTCATGTACCAAAATGTTCACTGCAGCTCTATTTACCATAGCCCGGAGATGGAAACAACCTAAGTGTCCATCATCGGATGAATGGATAAAGAAGATGTGGCACATATATACAATGGAATATTACCCAGCCATATAAAGAAACAAAATTGAGCTATTTGTAATGAGGTGGATGGACCTAGAGTCTGTCATACAGAGTGAAGTAAGTCAGAAAGAGAAAGACAAATACCGTATGCTAACACATATATATGGAATTTAAGGAAAAAAATGTCATGAAGAACCTAGGGGTAAGACAGGAATAAAGACAGAGACCTACTAGAGAATGGACTTGAGGATATGGGGAGGGGGAAGAGTAAGCTGTGACAAAGTGAGAGAGAGGCATGGACATATATACACTACCAAATGTAAGGTAGATAGCTAGTGGGAAGCAGCTGCACAGTACAGGGAGATCAGCTCATTGCTTTCTGACCACCTAGAGGGGTGGGATAGGGAGGGTGGGAGGGAGGGAGACACAAGAGGGAAGAGATATGGGAACATATGTATATGTATAACTGATTCACTTTGTTATAAAGCAGAAACTAACACACCATTGTAAAGCAATTATAATCCAATAAAGATGTAAAAAAGAAAAGGATGGAAAATAAGAAAAAATAAAAGTAACATAAATAGCATAAAAGGAGAAAAGAAAATTCATTCAAATATATCTGTAATAAGGACTTCCCTGGCAGTCCAGTGGTTAAGACTCCACACTTCCACTGCAGGGAGTGCTGGTTCGATCTCTGGTTGGGAACTAAGATCCCACATGCCATGCAAGATGGCCAAAAAAAAATTTTTTTAATCTGTAATAAATGTAAATGGGCAAAAATCTCCAGTTGAAAGACAAAGATTAACAGCTTGATTCTTTTTATATTACAGCTATATGTTGTCTTTAAGCTCAAGGGTAAAACATAAGAATAATAAAGGTTGAAATTAAAAGCATGGAAAATGATATATCAGGCAAATTCTACTGAAAGAAAGCTGGGGCAGCTAGACTGATCATAAATGAAATAGACTTTAAGGTTTAAAATATTACTAGTTATGAAGAGTTACACATATTGATACAAAATTTATTTCACAGGAAGATTTAATAATTCCAGACTTGCAAATATCTACTAACACATCTTCCAAATATAGAGAGCGATTTCCAGTTTCTGCATATAAGGAGCTTGGAAGTCACCACTCCATCCTAACAGCAAGTAAAAAGCTGGACAAACTGAAAAATTAACAATTCTTTTTAGATCTGTGAGAGAAGTAAGGTCACAGGAGAAACTTCTGGTCCCCAAGTTGGAGAAACAGATAAGTGGTTAAAGAGAATCACAACATACCAGAGCAGAAGTCTATGCAGGAAGCAGCGTGGGGCAGGGCAAACTTATAATTGATGAATTGCTGGACAAATTTGAGAGTTAAAAATTATGGGGGGAGGGGCAAGAGTGTGCTTTGTGAGTTTTATCTCTAGGAGCTCTACCCTGTTCTCACAGTAAATATCAAGAAAAAAAAAATCCCCTTGTGCTCTGAGCAGGGTGTAGGACGGGGGAGGAACTACTTTTAAATATACAAGACACTCTGTTCTTCTTAACAAGGTCTGCCCTTAGAAGAAACTAGTTAACCAAAGCCTAACCTGCTGGGTTTTATCAGAAATCTAACTGACCTGGAGGAAGGGAAATACCCAATTCCAGCCCACTCTACTCTTCCTGTCCCACCTAAGGGGCAGAAAAAAACTGAAAACACTGTGAAGTTCATAGTCCAGAGACGTAGGCTCACCAAAAGACTGAGATCTAATCATAGGACTATATAGAATGCTGCCCCTTTCCTTATACTTGCCAGCACATCACTAAAGTCCTGTTTACAACTGATCCATTTACCCATTACATCATGCCCAGCTATCAAGAAAAAATTACAAGGAGGGCTTCCCTGGTGGCACAGTGGTTGAGGATCTGCCTGCCAATGCAGGGGACATGGGTTCGAGCCCTGGTCTGGGAAGATCCCACATGCCACGGAGCAACTAGGCCCGTGAGCCACAACTACTGAGCCTGCGCGTCTGGAGCCTGTGCTCCGCAACAAGAGAGGCCGCGACAGTGAGAGGCGCGCACACCGCGATGAAGAGTGGCCCCCGCTCGCCGCAACTAGAGAAAGCCCTCGCAGAGAAACGAAGACCCAACACAGCTAAAAATAAGTAAATAAATAATTAAATAATTTCTTTAAAAAAAGAAAAAACTGCAAGGAAAAAGAAACAGTTTGAAGAGATAGATCAAGCATTCGAACCAGACTTTGGATGTTGGAATTATCAGACAGGGAACTTAAAATAACTATGATTAATATGCTAAGGTCTCTAAGGATAAAATATTCTGCATGCAAGAACAGATGAGCACTGTAAGAAGAGAGATGAAAACACATCATTACAGATCCTTTGGACGTTAAAAAGATAATAAAGGAATCCTATGAACAACTCTATGCCCACAAATTTGATAACACAGATGAACCGGACCAGTTCCTTGAAAGACACAATATGCTCATTTAAAATAACAAAAGGCAGAAGAAGAAATAGACAATCTAAATAGGCCTATATTTATAAAGAAATTGAATTGATAATTAGTAACCTTCCAAAACAAAAGGCACCAGACCCAGAGGGTTCACTGGTGAATTCCATCAAACATTTAAGGAAGAAATTTTTATCAATTCTATATACAATCTCTTTCAGAAGATACAAACAGAGGGAATACTTCCTAACTCATTCTATAAGGCCAGTATCACCCTAATACCAAAGTCAGACAAAAACATTACAAGAAAAGTAAACTATAGACTAATATCTCTCATGAATACAGATGCAAAAATCTTCAACAAAACATTAGCAAATTGAATCCAACAATGTATAAAAACAATTATACACTATAACCAAGTGAGATTTATCCCAGCTATGCAAGGCTGGTTCAGCATTTGAAAATCAATTAATGTAACCCATCACATCAACAGGCTAAAGAAGAAAAATCATATCAATAGATGCAGAAAAAGCATTTGACAAAATCCAACACCCACTCATGATAAAAACTCTGAGTGAACTAGAAATACAGGCAAATTCCTCACCCTGAGAAAAAAGTATCATGTCATACTTAATGGTGAGAAATTAGAATCTTTCCCCCTAGAATCAGAAACAAGGTAGGATGTCCTCTTTCACTGCCCTTTTTCAGCATCATGCTAGAAATTCTAGCTAATGCAATAAGATAATAAAAGGAAATGAAAGGTATACTGTTTGAGAGGAAGAAATAAAACTGTTTTTGTTCAAAGATGACATGATTATCTATGTAGAATATTCAAAAGAATAAAAAAAAAACCTCCTGGAACTATAGGAGATTATAGCAAGTTTGCAAGATACAAGGTTAATATACAAAAGTTAATTGCTTTCCCATATACCAAAAATGAACAAGTAAAATGTGAAATTAAAAATATAATACCATTTACATTATCATTTTCCGAAATGAAATACTTAGGTATAAATTTAACAAAATATGTACAAGAACATATGTACAAGGAAAACTACAAAACTCTGTTGAAAGAAATCACAGAAGAACTAAAGAAGAGGTTATTCCATGTTCGTGGATAGGAAGCCTCAAGATTGTCAAGATGTTAGTCCTTCCCAATTTAATCTACAGTTTCAGTGCAATCTCGGTCAAAATCCCAGAAAGTTATTTTGTAGATATTGACAAGTTGATTCTAACGTTTTTACGGAAAGGCAAAAGAATAGCCAACATAATATTGAAAGAGAACAAAGTTGGAGAACTGATACTACCCAACTTTGGGTCTTACTATGAAGCTACAATAATCAAGACAATGTTGTATTGGCCAAAGAACAGACAAATAGATCAACGGAACAGAATAGAGAGCCCAAAAACAGACGACATAAATATAGTCAACTGGTCTTTGACAAGGAGCAAAGGCAATACAGTGGAGAAAAAAACAGTCTTTTCATCAAATGGTGCTGGAACAATTGGACATGCACATGCAAAAAAAAAAAAAATGAATGTAGACATAGCCCTTACACTTTTTACAAAAATTAACCCAAAATTATATCATAGACCTAAATGTTAAATGCAAAACTATGAAACTTCTAGAAAATGCCATAGGAGAAAATCTAGATGACCCTGGATTTTGTGGTGACGTTTTAGATATGACAGCAAAGGCATGACACACATGAAAGAAAAAATTGTTAAGCTGGACTTCATTAAAGGTAAAACTTTCTGCTCTTGGAAAGTCACTGTCAAGAGAATGAAAAGACAACTCACAGACTGAAAGTACCTATTTGCAAAAGACACATCTGATAAGGGACTATTATTCAAAATATACAAAGAGCTCTTAAAACTCAACAGTAAGAAAATAACCTGATTTTAAAATGGGTCAGAGAGTACAGCAGAAACTAACACAACATTGTAAAGTAACTATACTCCAATAAAAATTAATTTAAAAAAATGGGTCAAAGACCTTAACAGACACCTCACCAAAGAAGAAATACAGATGTCAAATAAAAATATGAAAAGATGCTTCACATCATAAGTCATCAGGGAAATGCAAATTAAAACAACAACGAGATACTCCTGGACATACATTAAAATGTTCAAAATCCAGAACACTGACAACACTAAATGCTGGCAAGGTTGTTGGGCAACAGAAACTCTTCATACACTGCTGGTGAGAATTCCAAATACAGCTGCCACTTTGGAAAAGAGCTAGGTGGTTTCTTACAAAATGTAAACATAGTTTTACCACGGGATCCAGCAGTTGTGTTCCTTGGTACTTACCCAAAGGAGTGGAAGATTTACGTTCACACATGGAGCAACCTTAAGTGTACATTACTAAGTGAAAGAAGCCAATCTGAAAAGGTTACATACTGTATGATTCCAAATTTATGACATTCTGGAAAAGGCAAAACTATGGAGCCAGTAAGAAGATCAGTGGCTGGACTTTGCTGGTGGTTAAGAATCCGCCTGCCAGTGCAGGGGACATGGGTTTGAGCCCTGGTCCAGGAAGATCCCACATGCTGCGGAGCAACTAAGCCTGTGCACCACAGCTACTGAGCCTGAGCACTAGAGCCCGTGAGCCACAACTACTGAGGCCTGCACACCCTACAGCCCATGCTCCGCAACAAGAGAAGCCACCACAGTGAGAAGTCCGCGCACCACAACAAAGAGTAGCCCCCGCTCGCCACAACTAGAGAAAGCCCACGCACATCAACGAAGACCCAATGCAGCCAATAATTAATTAATTAATAAAAAATCAGTGGTTGCCAGGGATTAGCATTGATGGAGGTATGAAGAGGTAGAGAACAGAGGATTTTCAGGACAGTGAAACAATCCTGTATGATACTATAATGGTGGGTACATATCATTATACATTTGTCCAAACCCATAGAACATACAACACCAAGTGTGCACTAATGTAAACTATGGACCTTGAGTGATGATGTGTCAATGTAAATTCATCAGTTGTAACAAATGTACTACTCTGGTGGGGGATATTGATAGTGGAGGAGGCTATGCATGTATGGGGACAGTGGGTAGACAGGAAATCTCTGTCTGTACCTTATGCTCAATTTATCTGTGAACTTAAAACTGCTCTAAAAAAGTTGTTGTTTTTAAAAAAATAGCAAACAAAAATTAGAATAACAAGGAGAAATTGACTTCTCTGTCATCATAATAGGAGATTTGAATACACCTCTTTGTAATTTACAGACTAAGTAGATAAAAATACCAAATAAAAATCAGTAGGAATATTGATGATTTGCACAACGCAAAAATCCTTGACTTACATAGAACTCTGCACTAATCAATTTAGGAAAACGTTTTTTCCAAGCACCCAAGATATGTTTTACAAAACTTGACCACACACTAGTACATAAAGCAAGTCTAAATAATGTTCAAAGAACTGAACACACTTATCACATACAGATTCATACAGATCTCATTCTCTAACAAAAACAATGAATTCAGTCAGTAGCAACAAAAAATCTATAGATTTGTAAATTAAAACATATCAATTAAATAACTCATGTCATGGGTCAAAGAAAAACTGATGGTCTGTGATTCCAAACTTTTACAAGGTGAAACTGCTAGGGAAAAACCTCTGATGGTAGAATGACTGGAGAACCTTTCAGAAAATGCTGACTTTGAAGCTGCTTTTACTTCCTCAGCTTTCTCTGGATAAAGAGGACCTCTCTTATCTAATGCTCATCTGTCAATCATGATTGGCCTTGCTTAGGTCATGTGTCCATAATTGAACCAATCGCTATAGATAGACAGATGGGGTTCTCTGATTGACCAGCCTGGGCTAGGTTCCGTCTTTGTGGAGATGGAAATAGGGATGGGAGTGTCTTGACTCCTAGACCCTTCAAGACCATGTGGGGTCAGAAAAATGGTCCTTCCTGGGAAGGAAGCTTGACAAACAAAATCATCCTTCTTCCCATAAATACCCCTCTATAAACAAACACTAAAAACCAAGATCAGGTTTAGTTGCCACATTCAGTCTCAAGACCAGAATTTCTGGTTGATGGGTTTTCCTCTCCCATCAGGTTCCAAAGCGGCCTTTCATGGATTAGCCTATAGCTAAAAGATAAGTGTAACCACCATCACCACCACCTCCAATATACCCAGCACCCAGTGACAAAGAGACAACGGAAACACTGCAATAAGTCTCCCATTTGGTAACAGAGAGACGGAAAAACCATGCAGAGCACTCCTAGGGTGCTCCACGCTCTGCAGGGCAGAAAGAGGGACGGCCCAGGCAACGCAGTCAGTGTCTGGTCCAGCCAAACCAACTGCTCCCTTTCCTACTAATTGCAAGGACCCCCTTGTCTAGGGGTTTCTAAGGCCACTGCTCAGTAGGGTGTAGGGGAAGACTCCCCATCGGGAGCTATGATTGGCAGCTTTGAAGGGACTATATGGAAGGGAGTGAAATGCTTCAAAGGAAGGGATGCAGGGTAGACAAAGACAAGAAAGGTTCACCATAGAGGGGCAAGAGAAAATGAAGGCCAAGTAGTAGGATACGCCTTGGAGAGTGACTCTGTATAAGTTCCCGAACATTTCTTATAAGGGACCTCCAATATGACTCTGAGTTTCCTGACGATGAAAGCCGAGAAGGAAACATGATCAGTGATACAAACCAGATGCTAGCCGAGGTCTCCAGGCCCCGGGGAGGTCCAAAGAATGTCCCAAGTTTCCTTCTGTTTCCCTGGAGGCTTCCTTTCTCACAGTTCTTGATCCCACAAGGAGTACCTCTCTTCCACACCACATGGCTCCCAGATGTGAGGCTTACCTTTACTTTGACCTCTACAAAAGATTCCGCTCACACAAAGCAGCTAGTGAAGATTTACACAGGAGGACATGGTTGGGAGGATGGGGGGTGGTCTTCAAATGTCCTTTGGCTCCTATTATAGGTTGAATTTTGCTCCCCCGCAAAACTTATATGTTGAAGTCCTAACCCCCAGTCCCTCAGAATGTGACTGTGTTTAGAGATAGGGTCTTTATTTATTTAGGCTGCTTCAGGTCTTAGTTGCGGCATGCGGGATCTAATTCCCGGACCAGGGATCGAACCAAGACCCCCTGCATTGGGAGCGTGAAGTCTTAACCACTGGACTGCCAGGGAAGTCCCTAGAGATAGGGTCATTAAAGATGAAGTTAGGACTTCCCTGGTGGCGCAGTGGTTGAGAGTCCGCCTGACGATGCAGGGGACACGGGTTCGTGCCCCGGTCCGGGAAGATCCTACATACCACAGAGCGGCTGGGCCCATGAGCCATGGCCGCTGAGCCTGCGTGTCTGGAGCCTGTGCTCCGCAACGGGAGAGGCCACAACGGTGAGAGGCCCGCGTACCGCCCCCCACCCCCCCACCAAAAAAAATAGATGAAGTTAAAAATGATGTCATTAGGACGGGCCCTAATCCAATATGACTGGTGTCCTTATGAGAAGAGGAGATTAGGACACAGACATGTACAGAGGCAAGACCATGTGAGGACACAGGGAGAAGGCAGCCACCCATAGGACAAGGAAATCAACCCTGCTGACACCTTGATCTCAGACTTCTAGCCTCCAGAACTGTGAAAAAATTAAATTTCTTTTGTTTAAGCCACCCAGCCTGCAGTACTTTATTGTGGCAGCCCTAGAAATTAATATAGCACCTCTGCCACTGGCCTTCACCACACCCACCATCTCACAGCGATCCCTTCCCACTTCTCACCTGGCTTCCCTGAATTTCCTCTCCTCCTTCTCAGGGGTCAACTTCCTCTCCTTATCTCAGGTAGAGCAGTCTGTGACTCATCTTGAGTTGCTTGACTTAAGGGAACACACAGATCTTGGGTCCCTACTCCCATGCCTCGCAGCTTATCAAAATCTTTTCCCAAACAAGCACTATTTCCTGCCTAAGAAATAACAGCAATTAAAGATCAAAACAGTTCCCCTCCTTTCAGCATTGTGCCTGTGATGAAGACAATACGTGTGTTAGAGGAGTGTCCCTATGACCCTCATGTAAGGGACACTGAATCACATTCAGGGTGTCCACCACCAACGCCCACAAGAAACCCAATCATCTCAGGTACACAGTGAGGGCCCCACACCCAAGGGCAATGATCATGGAAGCAAGTAGGATAGTTTGAGGGAAAGTCAGTGTCCAATAAAAGGAGTTCAAGTGCACAGCCTTTGATAATCTGGCTCCATCAAAGCTAAAGGAGATACCCTACATATTCTCCAGGAAATTCTCTGTGAGCGTTGAGATTATCGAGCTGGCAGCAGTAATTCAAATCTAAAAGCCTCACAAGGCCACCACACTCCTGCAGTGCAGTTGTAGATTATAGCAGATATGTACAGTTTTAAAATCAACCCAACAGTAGATAGGGCAAAATACTATTCTTGTGCTCATTTTACATTTGAGGAAATTGAGGTTCAGCCTGGTTGAGCAAGGTCAAGGTCAGAGCCAAAGTTTGTATCCTGGTCCATTTGATGCTGAGGTCTCTAAACTTCTAAAACTGAGTTCTTGACCATTCTTACTTAGTTTGAAAAGCATTACAAGTTAGTGGTTAAGAGTGGAAACTGTGGGTTCAAATCTTGGCTTTATTATTTAGTAGCTGAGAGATTTTGTGTACGTTACTTAACCATTCTTTTCTTCTTTAACGGTAAAGTAAGGACTATCAGAGTACTTGTCCCATAGGGTTGTTGTGAGTATTAACTGAGCTTAAATAACGTCTGGCACGTAGTACGTACTCAATGCACTTTTATTCCTCTCCAATTAGAGCTTCTAGCCTCTGTCTTATCTGCAGCAGTAGATAAGTAATAAGCACCTATCAAGTGCTAAGCTCAGCCCCTGCCTTCAAGCTGCCCTGGTAGAGGGGGTGGGGGTAGATGCTAAACAGCTGAGGTATCATTATCCCATGTGGGTGGCACAGCCAGCTTCTGAGAACAGAATGACAGCATGCCTGTGGGAGGAGAAAGTGCACAGTGCAGCCATGTCTGCTCTGGACGTAGGAGAATGGGGACCGATTTTCCGGGAGAGGCATGGTGTGAGCACACAGAGCGTTATCAGGAGCTGGTGGTGAGCGGTGGGTACTGGCAGGAGTCGGGGGTAGAGTCGTTCTGAGCAGTTTATTGGGGCAGAATAAAGGACAATTGGGCTGCAGATGTAATGATGAAGATCAGAGATGCTTTTCACCTGGCACCTGGAGGGATGGCTCAGATTGGCATTTTAAATAGTTCTGGCCAGCCTGGGGGTGGTCTGGGGGATAAGGGAGACTGTTAGGCAACTGTCATCTAGAAAGATTCCATTCAGATCTCAACATGCTGGGGCATGTGTTCCACGGAAACTAGATGGCCTGAGTGTGCCCGTGGTGGAAAGAGGGAAGGTTCCACCCGGGGCGGCCAAGCACAAGCTCTAGGCATGTTCCATCCACTTCAGTTCACCCTGTGAGGGTGTGATGGCCCAAGAAAGAGCCTACATGCTAAGAGAGGCCCAAGGCCTGAATACGTGCGGGAAGGATCAATCCACGTGGCCCTGAGCTTCAGAGCAACACTCCAGAGAGTTGGATAAAGTACGTGACCTTCTGAGGAAATGATCCACCTGAGAGATGCCTGTGTATTGCTGATGAGACAAGGGGTTTCCTGCAGCAGAATGTGTTCTCCCAGAGTTTCACCAGACCCTGGGCTAGAAGTTAACTGACAAAACATCTACATAAGGGACTTCCCTGGTGGTGCAGTGGTTAAGAATCCGCCTGCCAATGCTAGGGGAAACGGGTTCGATCCCTGGTCAGGGAACTAGATCCCACATGTCACGGAGCAACTAAGCCAGTGTACCACAACTACTGAGCCTGCGCTCTAGAGCCTGAGAGCCGCAACTACTGAGCCTGAGAGCCACAACTACTGAAGCCCGCGTGCCTAGAGCCCATGCTGGGCAACGAGAAGCCACTGCAATGAGAAGCCCTTGCACCGCAACGAAGAGTAGCCCCCGCTCGCAGCAACTAGAGAAAGCCCGCACGCAGCAACGAAGACCCAACGCAGCCATAAATAAATACATACATTTATTTTTTTTTAAATCTACATAAGCCTGGCAGGTGCAGCTACTCCTTCCCCTCAGAAGAAATGTTTTTGGACAACTAAGGAATATTGAAGAGCTGGAACCATCAGGGCAGCTTTCAGATTCTCAGTGGCCGTGAGAGCAGTAAAATCTCCAAGACTTCCAGCTGTTTGGGAAAGAATCAAGTCAAAAGCTGCTGAATCAAAGGAAAGAAGGAAAAGGGGGAGGAGAAGGGCGAGGGGAGGGAAAGAAGAGGGCTGCGTCCTCACGAGCAGGGCCCCGCCCCTCATCACCTAAGCACACCTGGCCTGTCTGCCACTCGTGTTCCTGAAAGAGCTTCTGCCACACCCTTTGACGGTACAACCTTCCTTCTGCTGGATTTGCCCTGCCCTGATCTGGTGTTTTCTCTCAAGCCAAGTAACCTGACCTAACCTCCAGGGGGCCCTTCCATGTTGGCCAGGGGCCATACGACACTCCAGCGAACCCCACCCTCTTGTCCCTCAGGCCGTCCCTCTGGACACTGGACACCAGTGACCAGTGATGTGCCTGAAGGTGAGCCTACTGGCACCTGTTACTTGGTGGCCTAGGGAAGTCCCTCTTCAGGGATGACTGCACAAAAACAGCTGTTTGTCGTGAGCATCTTGTGGCAGCAGGTCCTTTCGTGTCTTTGGTTTCTTCCCAAAGCGCCAAGCAGAGGACAGGCGTGTAGGAATTGTCTCACGCGTGCTGTTTGGAACGCCGTGTTTGCCTCAGAGCGCTACCATCTGTTTTGGTGGCGCCCCTACCTCACCTCTAGGGAGAGCCCACCGCTTGGTGGTGGGATGAGGCCATTTGGCGGTGGCTGGGCTCTGATGCCAGGGCTGGTTAAGCCCCGGGACGTGTGATGAGGTGCCAGGGAAGGGAGAGAAAGTTCGCTTCTGCTTCCTTCCTTGTTTCCTGTTCTGTTCCCTGCTCCTCTCCACGGGCACACACTTCTGTGGGTGCAACGGAGTTGCTTCCGTCCTGATCCACAAACAGCTCTGAGAGCTCCTGGCCACCACATCGGTTCTCCCTCTGGACACAGGCAAGGAACTCCCGGTGTCCATGGCAACAGCACTGCTTTGGATCCCATACAAAAACCCAAGACAGGCTCTCAGAAGTGACTGCTGATTTTTGGCTTCGATTTTGTGCCTGGTAATCTGACCCAGATGGACCACCCACTTCTCACCCTGGGACGTAGACCGCAGCTCCGACGCCCTGTAAACCCCGTGAGACGTGGAAGGGTGATAATAACAGGCACCTGCTCGGGGCCCCGCTGTTTACGAGGCGCTGTCATCGCAGGGTTTCTCCCATCCCCCACGGCTGTCCTCTGAGATGGCGTTGCCACCATTTTAAGGGTGAAGAAATGGGTTTGGAGGGGTGGGATGAATCGGGAGATTGGGACTGACATATATACACCCTTGATATTATGTATAAAATAGATAACTAATGAGAACCTACTGTAGAGCACAGGGAACCCTACTCAGTGCTCTGTGGTGACCTAAATGGAAGGAAATCCAAAGAAGAGGGGCTATATGTATACGTATAGCTGATTCACTTTGCTGTACAGTAGAAACCAACACAACATTGTAAAGCAAGTAGACTCCAATTAAAAAATCTTTTTAAATAAAATAAAATATTTCCTGGAGGGGAAAAAAAAAAGAAAGGGTCTTGGAGAGGCCAGCCCTTGTCCAGTACCACACAGAGTGGCCTCTGGGCTCCAGGTTCAAGGCTCTTTGCACGCAGACGGGACCACTTTGGGGTCAGGAGTGGTGGGAGCGTCTGGGCTCCCTCCCCACTCACTCCTTCCCAGGGGCGTGCCCTCTCCTTCCTTCCTGGACAGGGCAACCCACGCTCGCCACCCTGTTGGCACAAGACTCACTGGTTCTGAGCTTGAGGTAAAGGATATTTAAGGCAGCCTCTGTATGAGTGGTCCAGCCTCCATCCTGAGAAGAGGCACGTGAGGCAGAAGCAAAGCCCGAGGTACCCTGGGCACAGGGCAAAGTGGAGGAACAGGGTGGTGGGGCTTGGGTGCTTCGGGGAGTTTAAGTAGCTCCTGTTCTCAAGTGTTTCCTCAGCCTGCAAAAGTACACATGAAAAATAAAAACGTAAAAATAAACAGTTGTTGCATTTGTACACAGTTAAGAGCTTGCAGAAGGGCAAGTTCTGGTTTTTCAACATAGTTTCAGGTTACAAGTAGAACTGTAACCCTCATTACTGTCCCCAAGTTAAACTCCAGGGCTCCCTTTGCCCTAGAACAAAACTCTGGCTTTCAGACTTCCCGGGGCCACCATAATTAACGTCTTCCATGCAAAGTGTTTTTCTTTTTGTTTAAATTTGAGGGTTCCTTCTGGCCTGCCCTGCTCCTTAGATTCAACTCACATTGTGTTAGGGGTTTTCACCTACACAGTCTCATGAAATTCTCCCAGGCAGCCCATGAGGTTGGTTTCTTCTTTCAGTTTTAGAGGTAAGGAAACCGAGCTTTCGAGTGATTAAGTCATCTGTCCAATGTCCCCAGACAGTTCTGGCCAACGTTACCCTGACATATGTGGACATGACATGGACCCATCCAGGGTCAGAAGCTTTCCTGATCCCACTCATAGCATTCTCAACTGTCCTGTTTATGTTTTGCTTAAAACTTCCCCCTCCCCCAGTCTCAAGTTATTCAGTTATTCATGTGTCTGGATTTATCAATCTGGCTCTCCTTCCAAAGGGCTGACCTTCCCCAACGTCCCTTCTCATCCTCTCAGGACAAGGAGCCTCATCACAGGCTATAAAGGCTCCCTGAGGATCTGTTAAGAATAATCTATTTTCTGTACATGAAACATCCCTCCCTCTGCCCCAGCTACTCCTGCTATATGGATGGAAGCAGCTATAGATTTTGTTTACTCAATAGTCATTCTCATCCTCAGTCTTCCGGTAACAGTGCTCTTCTTTTTTTCCCTTTGGGCCACTTCCCTTCCCCTGGACCTAATCCTTGCCTGTCCATCATGGTTCTCCTCCATACCCTGGCAACACAGGAGAGATGCATGACTAAATTTCAGCCAATCAGAGGACCTGATCCCTCTGGCCATTGTGATTCATTCAAGGATGAGCATGTGACCCAATCCAATGCCTACAATTTTCCCCTCTTCAAGTAATGACGCAATGAATATGCTATACTGATAATGACATCTTTTTTCATTTGTCCAATCATTCATTTGTCCAGGATAAGTGCCTGGTTTGGAATAGCTGAGTCATATGTCTGTGCGATTTAAACATGGACACATTTTGTGAGGTTGCCCTGCAGAAAGGTTGACCCAAATTTACACCATCCCAGCAATATGTATGTGTGAGTCGGCTCTGCACACCCCAGCAGCACCTGGTGTTGTCAATCTTTCAGTGTTTGCCAGTCTGAAAAGCAAAGACAGCTGTTGAAATCTGTTCCATTCTGGGCCTCTTTCTGGGTCATGTTCCCACATGCCTGCCCCTAAAGTTACCTACCCCCAACCTTGCTTCTAAATTGCTTGCCTGGTCCTTTGTCCAACTTCATTGGTCTGCTTTGTCCTGGTCTCACTCTACTAGACTGGAAAATAAGTCTTTATCTCCCTTTTCTCTTTAAGCTCCTTACTGGTGCTACGAACAGTTTAGAACCCTGTAATTATCTGTTGGATGAAAGAACGAATGGAGTGAACGAAAGCCCTTCTATGATCCACCCTTCCTCTGTTCAGTTCTGAGCAGTGCCATGGAGCAGTGCTAACCTGCGTCGATAAATGCCCAAGAACATCACATTTCAAGGATCCAGAGAACCTAACCGTTATATTGTGGGTTTAGGATCAGAACACAACTATCCCATTCCAATAATGCCACTCCCCGCGGAATGTCCTTGATTAACACATTTTTACTGATATCTGCTTTTTTTTTTTTTTTTTTTTTTGTGCGGTATGCGGACCTCCCACTGTTGTGGCCTCTCCCGTTGCGGAGCACAGGCTCTGGACGCGCAGGCTCAGCAGCCATGGCTCACGGGCCCAGCCACTCCGTGGCATGTGGGATCTTCCCGGACTGGGACACGAACCCGTGTCCCCTGCATCGGCAGGCTTACTCTCAACCACTGCGCCACCAGGGAAGCCCCTATCTGCATATCTTTAGTGTGGAATCAAAAGACACAGTCCCTGATCTCCAGTAACTTAATCTGTGTGAGAGGCAAAACTAACAAGGGAAGGATTTGAATTGAAGTGGGAGCTCTGTCATGTGGCATTTAGGAAATGCAATCCCTTGGGGGAAAGTGTAGCCTAATTTGAGCTGGTAACATTTGAGAATGTTTTATAAAAGAGGTGGTTGTTAAGGGGACATTAATGAGGATTCGAGAGCCGCCCTGGGCTCCCCACTTACATTTGGGGGAATCTGAAGTCATAGCTCTTCTAATATGAAGCATGAATAAGACTCTAGCCTCTTTTCTGTGTCTCTTATGCTGAGTTATTCACCTTCTTGGTGGTTGGATTTGGCTACTCACTGGCCAAGAATCCACAGTGCTTTGAGGAGGAATGTCACAAATTGCTAAAAGCTCACCAGGAGAGGAAACAAACAATTCTGAATTAGGAGTAAGTGCTGCGTGGTCAGAATTGCCCTCAGGTTTCCCAGGTAATAAAAATTCCCAAACTACTTCAAAGCAATCTGGTTTTTGTCTTCCATTCAGTGGTGCCAGGACCCCAAAGGGCTACAGTTGCTAGAATAGGGGACTCTGGAAGTCTTCACAAGGAATTAGACCCAGCCTCTGAATGGGGGATAGAAACTAAATAAAGGCAGGGGACGGCAGCGCGTTCCAGGTAGGTGAGTGAAGAGCATTTCCGGGGGCTTTGTCATTTATAAGGGCCTTTAACAAACAACCTTCTGTATAATTCCAAATAACCCTGAAGGGGTTGTTATTATCATCACTGGTTTAGGTTAAAGAAAACTGAGGTTCAGAGAGGTTAAAAATCTTGTGGAAGGTCTCTCAGTTACGATTTAAGCCGAGCCTCAGATCCACGTCCTCTGACCGGGGTTGGCATCCGAAATAGTTAGCCGCGAAGGTGGCACAGGTACAGTGGCCGAGACTGCTTAGCTGCTTACCTAACGAGTTTCCTTTTCTCCTTGGGTCGGCAGCTAGACCAGCTTCCCCAGCCTCCTGGTAATTAGAAGCGATGTGTGCCATTTCCCGGCCCAGCCCCCACATCTTTTAGGAACAGTGACTCTGGAAGACATGCGCTCAGAGGGCAAAGTGCAGAGAGAAGGAGCCTGGGCCCCAGATGCCCACTTAGAGGAGACCCACCCAGAAATCAGGAACACCCATTTTAGACGTTATCTGAAAGATAAGCTGTGTTCATCCTTGAGTCACTCTACATTTTGTATTACAGAAGCTCAATTTACCCTAATGAATTCAGGCCCCCAACCTATTAGAACAGAGGTCAGCTGTAGCACCCTATTAATTGTTGGGGGAAAGTAAATTCCCAGGCGGTCCATCTCTCTGTAGCCTCAGGATAGCCCTTTGAGAATGAGGGGCAGGTGCTGGCTGTTGGGTTTGGGGTTGGGGTGGGGAGTTTGGGGATAAGGGAGCCCCACTGTCTCATGATCTGGTCACCACAAGTAAGACAGCTCTCCCCACCCCCAAACACAAACACTGAGTGAGTCAGGTCTGTGAACTATAATGATTCATCTTCCTAGGAGCTCTTGTATCCAGTCAGATCCCCTCATCTCAGGGGCATATTTTGTTCAAAGAAACGTCACGCCCCTTCCTGAGCATTTCTACCATCCCAGCCAATCCGCCAACACCACTGGATCAAGTTCAGTTTTCCATTTCTGTGATCCTGAGTTCTAGCTGTACATGGAATCTGGAAAAATAATTAACATTTGTAGAATGCTCACTCTTCACCAGACTTTGTGCCAGGCGTTTAACATGGTTCATAAATCACATTCTTCATGGTCCCTGTGATGTCCAGAGGCACTTCTGAAAAGAACTTCCCCCCAGCCATTCCTGAATGGGGGGCTGGGGCACAGGGAATGCTTTATACCAGTTTGTTTCCAGCAGTAAAAAATTGTATTGTTTTTAAATTTAAGCCTTCCACATTTCTTATTAGGTCTATTCTTAGCTTTGTGTATAGTCAATAGGATTCTTTTTCTGTCATGTTTTGAAATTGTCTACTGTTTGTTTATTAGAACATGATTTTTGTATGTTGACTGTACTTGGTCACCTTTCTAAACTCTCAGTTTTACTAGTTTTTAAGTTTGTTCTCTTTCATTTTCTAAATAGAGAAGTATCTTCTAAATAGTAAAATCTTGTAATAGAGAAGATAATGATTTTTCTAACAGCTTTTGGAGGTATAATTTATATACCATACCATTTTCCTATTTAAAGGGTACAATTCAACGTTTCTGTAGTATATTCACAGAATGTGCAGTCACCTCCAAAATCAACTTCAAAACAATGAATGGCAATTTAAAAAAAAATTTTTTTTCCCTTATTGAATGGGTTAGTGTCACCAGTAGACTGTTACGTAGTGCTGGTGGTTATGGTCACCCTTGTCTACTTCCTGATTTTTCTGGAATGTCTGATTTTTCACCATTGAATAGGATATTTACTAACGGTTTTTGGTAGTTAGACTCCATCAAGGTACGAAAGATTCCTTCCACCTCAGCTTGCGAAGAATTTTATGTTCTTATTTAGAAATAGGCATCTGTTGATAAGTTATCGAATTCATTCATCAAAGCATTTATTGTGGGCTTCCCTGGTGGCGCAGTGGTTGACAGTCCGCCTGACGATGCAGGGGACATGGGTTCGTGCCCCGGTCCGGGAAGATCCCACATGCCACAGAGCGGCTGGGCCCGTGAGCCATGGCCGCTGAGCCTGCGCGTCCGGAGCCTGTGCTCCGCAACGGGAGAGGCCACAACAGGGAGAGGCCCGCGTACCACAAAAAAAAAAAGAAAAAAAAGCATTTATTGTAATGGGAATATCTTCTCTCCCTTTTAATCTAGTCCTGTAGCAAATTAATAGATTCTCTGCTGAAAACCACCTTTGGATTCTTTACATATAATCCTTTTTCTTTAACATTTATTTATTTATTTTGGTTGCACCGGGTCTTCCTTGCGGCATGCAGGATCTTTAGTTGCGGCATGCATGTGGGATCTAGTTCCCCGACCAGGGATCGAACCCGGGCCCGCTGCATTGGGAGCTCAGAGTCTTACTGATTGAACCACCAGGGAAGTCCCTACAAATAATCCTTTTAAAATACCATTGGATTTCATTTGCTAATAGTCTATTTAGAACTTTTGCCTTTAAGTTTTTAGTGCAATTAACCTATAGTTTTCTTCCTCCCTCCCTTCCTTCCTTCCTCCCTTCCATCCTTCTTTCTTTCCTTCTATCCTTCCTTAATGGGATATGGTGAGCCAAGGTCACGCTTTTCTCAGGAGGCTTCCAGGTAATGACTAAAAGACCAGAAAGAAGGTACAAGTGCCTGACCATTTCTGTAGGATCCTCTAATGCAGTCTTTGCTCTGGAGCTTCTTGCTGGGCTGGCAAAGACTTGGTCAGACCCGCATCCTGGTCTGACAGCTTTCCCTGCCCAGTCTGGATCCTGCCCTTTCCCTTTCACAGGTTTTACTCCACAATAAACTGTCTGTATGCCCAACTCCAACCAGCATGTGCTTCCCAGAGCCCTCAGCTGACACACATGCTACCCTTGCCAGCTTGATATAAAGCTTTGTTCATTTCCTACACTCTGGAAGAATTTATGTATCCTAGAAACGATCAGGTCCTTGAAAATTAGATGTAGTTCACCAATAAGACCATCTGAGCCTGTGGTTTGGTTTTGTTTTGTTTTAAGGGAAAGGACTTTGACAATAGTCCTAATTTTTTCTGTGCTTATTGGTGTATTCAGGTTTTCTATGTCCTCTTGTATAAATTTTGGTAATCTGTATTTTCCTAGAAAATTCTGTATTTTGATCTAGATTTAAAATTTTTTAATTAACTTAGAGGCCCCTTCTCTACAAGCTGGGGAGAATTGCAGGCATCCAAGTAGTCTCCTGGGGCCTGGTTTATTGCTGGAAACCTGGAGGTTCCAGGGCAATGTGAGAAAGTTCTGGAACCCAACTTGGTTCCCAAGCCCTAACAAAAAAGTAGTAGAGTGCAGGCATGTTAGCACCGGAAGGGGCCTTAGACACTACCTTACAGGTAAGGAAACAGATCCAGACAGGGGAAGTGACGTGCCCGTGCCCACACAGCTCTGTGATAGCAGCGTCAGTACTATGCCCCAAGTCTCCCCGCTCCCAGCCCTGTCTGGGCTGCAACCAATCTGATAGTTTATTGAGAGGCACTGATGGGAAGATTCCTGGGATTCGTGAGGTGGTAACAGCCTCACTGTGGGTGGGACCTGGGTTCCAGCCCTCGCTCTGTGACTGTGGGCAAGTTACGTCATCTCTCAGCTTGGGCTTCCTCAGGGGTACGGTAAGAATAATAATATCTTGCTCCTTGGGGCATTGTGGGACTTAAATGGAAAATTGTCTATGGAGCAATTAGTACGTTGCCTGCACCCTACTGAGCACTCGCTCCATGGGAACCACTAATACTGTTGTTACTAATACGTGCACTCTTCTGAGAAACCAGATTTTGGCTCTGGTGCAACAGTTATTTTTTGTGACTTTAATCGTAACAATCCCCAAGGTAGTAGTATTTTCTGTATTTTACAAATAAGGAAACTGATATGCATGTCCAACCTCCAGTCTTCAGATCTGGATCAAACACAGCTATGTTTTCTAATAAACCTCTTCGCAGGGACGGTCTCAGCAAAATGACCACCCAGCAAAGCTTATTTTACTACCTGCTCCACTTCTTTCCAAGCTTCTCCCCACCAAGCTGGTGTGAGGAAGAGAGAGTTGGGCACAGTCTGATATTCCTGGGTAAGAGTAACACCCTAAGGAACCACATTTCCCAGGAGCCCTCAGGGCAATCTAGAAAGTTCTCCATTCTCCCAGCACTGGCAGACAAATCCAGCCAGGACATGAGGAGATCCACTTGTGTCATCCTTGAAGCAGTGCCACTCAATGCCACTCAGAGCCTATGTGCAGGGGAGGAAAAAGTTTTCCTCAACCCTCTTAGGGTCCCAGGCTGGGTCTGAAAATTAAACTGACAAAGACAGAGTAACAGGAGAAAAGCCTACACGTTTTATTGAATTTTTACATGTACGTGGAGATTTCACAAAAGCATGAAGAGCCAAAGAAGTGACCAGAACAGGAAGCTTTTATAACTTTAGACAAAGAAAGAATCCATTTTTGAAGGGTTGTCAAAACAAAGGGGTTGGGACTAAGGGCAAGTGGTGAAGAATTAGCGAAAAGGGTTAGTTTAACAATGTTTGTTTGTACAGATTTCTTGGCCCCACTTCCCTGTCTCTGGTGATGAGAATGTATTCCTTCTTCCTGGTACAGGGAGGGCACCTTTCACATGGGAATTTCATGACTTGTTTCAGGGAAGAAACAGGCAGTGATCAAACTGACCTTCCTGCTTCTGCCATTTTCTCAAACTCCTTCAGCTCAAGACATTCGATATGTCAAAGTGCCGTATTTTGGGGTATCATCTACAACATCTGGGAGCTCGTCAGAAATGATGATTGTGGGGATTCCCTGGTGGTCCAGTGGTTAGGACTCCGCGCATCCACCACAGAGAGCATGGGTTCGATCCTTGGTCGGCGAATTAAAACCCCGCATGCCGTGCAGTGCAGCCAAAAGAAAAAAAGAAGAAAAAAAAGAAATGATGATTCTGTCCCAGCCCCACTCAGACCTACTGAAACGTCAGTCTCTGGAGGTGGGGGGCGGCAATGTGTTTAAGCAATCTCTGCAAGTGCTACTTCAGCACAACAAGGTTTGAGAACGTCTATGCTAGGGGACCAATAAGAAGACATAGGCGTGGACAGTCTCTGTAATCTTGCCTTTCCCCAAGACGGGAGCGCTGACCTGTGCCGAGGGCCTTTCCTAAGGAGGAAATAGGACTGAAAAGAAGAAATTGCATCAAGAATGTGGTTCCTCCTTTTTGTTACTCTCCCAGCTTTCGTCCAACACGTTTTTTTTCACCTTCAACAAAATACCAAAATGAACGTGATGGGTGTGGTATGTTGGGCAGCCTGGGACAAGTCAGAGAAGGATGTAAAATGGGTTCACACCAGATAGGACCGAACCAGGCAGGATAGCAGCTCAACTGGAGGACCTTGGCAGGTGTGACAGGGTTTCGGACTGGAGGTGGGCCTCAGTGTGTGCTTTAAAAAGAAAAAAAAAAGGGAAGTCCTTGGTAGTCCAGTGGTTAGGATTCCGAGCCCTCACTGCCGAGGGCCCAGGTTCAATCCCTGGTGGGGGAACCAACTAAAATCCCACAAGCTACGCAGAACAGCGCCCCCCCCCCCAAAAAAAAGAGAGAGAGAAAGAAAGAAGAAAAAGCCTGCTCATTTGTGATGCACATATCAGCCTTCAGCTCTACCCTATTCTCACTGACTTGGGAGTGTGGGACCTTGCGCAGGGGACGTGGCTTCTCTCAGCTGAGGGAACTATGTGTGTTAAAGTAACTGGACATAGGAGGCACTCGGCACAGGTCACAGTAACCACACCTCAAGCCCTTGCTGTGATAGAGGGGCAGTACAGGGCTCGAGACAAGCCATCTTTCCAGCCCTCCAGCACACGGGGTGGGGGCGCCCAGGGTCCCCTGCTTCAGGTCTCTCCCAGGGAAGCCACAGAGTCGGGGTTTGGTGTGACTCCTCCAAACCACTGAATGGATCTCTATGGCTGTGGCCCAGCATGGAAACCTCAGGGCACTTGATGTGACCGCCATCTTGATGAGCAAAGACCGCCCTTCCTGCCCCTGGAGCTTCTCCTTCTCGCTCTCCCCGCCTCTCTAGCCCCTTGGTGTTTTTTATGTGCTACCCCTGCGCCTGGCCTCCAGTATGGATGGCAGGTCCTTCTCAGCTGTGTTTGTTTCCATGGCTGGTGAACGGGCAGGGGGAGCTAAGAGGTGGAATGGTGGGTTTGATTAGAACTGTGATGATCAGCTTTGGGGCACTGCATAGATGCAGGTTAGAAGAATAAACCTCCTACTAGCATTTCTGCTCTACCTTTTTATGGTAAAATTATATTTGTCTCCTTCCTAGCCTTGAGTTACATGGTGAAGGTCTCAGAAATTTCCGGGCTCCAGGATGCAGAGGTGGGAAGAACACGTGCTCTCCATGCCATTACGAGTGACTGACGTTTCACCTGGAGCATCCTCAAAGGTATGTGCAGAGCCTCACTCTGGAAGCCTTTCCTTTTCATCTCACTGGAGCGCATGAGGACTTGGGTCATCAAATGAGGACTCTGTCTTGAGGACTCAAGAGCTAAGTGGATGGTTTGTGAGGACTCTTCCCCAAATCACAGCCCTGTGTCCTTGTGGCTGAAATAGTGCTTGGTGGAACGAAACAAAGCTACCTGACCCCACAAGAGACTGCGAAATGAACTATGCTTTCCTCGAAGACAACCATCTCCATAGTCTTTGGTCTAGAAACTCACCATGTGTTATCAAAATGTCCACTCTCAGAACTGTCAAAGCCAACTCTGGTCCAGACAATGACTTGATGAAATAAAACTGATACTTTAAGGCAAACCAAGAAAAAATTAAACATAAAATTCTGTGTGTGTGTGTTTGCTTGGGCCTCCTTCCTCCCGAATGTGCCGTGTGCAACTGCATTACCCATTAACCGGAGCTCCTCAAAGATGGGAACACCTGCTCGACCATAAAGATCAATTTTTCCTTTCTTGTGATGTTAGCAATGTAACTTCTTGAAAGAATAGTATTCTTTTTTAAAAAAAATATGTATTTATTTATTTGGTTGCACTGGGTCTTAGTTGTGGCAGGAGGGCTCCTTAGTTGCAGCATGTGAGCTCCTTAGTTGTGGCATGCATGTGGGATCTAGTTCCCTGACCGGGGATCGAACCTAGGCCCCCTGCACTAGGAGTGTGGAGTCCTAACCACTGCGCCACCAGGGAAGTCCCCAGAAGAACAGTGTTCTTTCCCAGTTCTGTAGAGGGTCATGAGCAACAAGGTGATTTGCTGCTCGCTTTGTAAGTGCTTACTTGGACTCAGTATCCCGGATGCACTTTATGTAAAATATCAATATGTCACTTTGGTGTATGACCCTTTGTCTCAAAAACGTGTATGACCGTGGCTTTGAATTCTAACAGGCGGGACATCTCTCAGACCTTTCTGAGAATCTGCTTCCTGGGTCATAATCCTCAGTTTGGCTCAAATAAAATTCCCTTTTTTCTTCTTAACTTGATAGTTAATTTAATTTTCATCGACAGGTTACCTGGACAGAGATGGGGTTAGGGGTGTAAAAGATTGGAGAGGCTCATAGCAACATAGTTTATTTTCTCCTCCAGGCCAGACCCAGCTCCCCCTACTGCCCTCACCTCTGTTTTATTGACATCTTTCTGTTATAGCTCCTGCCTCACAACACTCGCAGTCCAGAGTACCTCTAAACTCCGTCACCAGAGTCCTCAATGCAGATGGAAAAACATTCTGGAGTTTTTGCATCTGGCAGTGAATATCCCACCTCTTAACCAAACTTGATCACTGGCGGGGAGAACTTTGTTCCAAATCTGGCCCCCTACCCGGCCGGGTCCAGTGCCAGGGTGTGGCGGGCACAAGATTATGTTCTGTAATGTATTAGCAGTACGGTTGCATTTAATAAAAGCCAAGAGCTTCTGAACACACATGTTGGAGGAGCAAAGAAGCAAGTTAGAGCTCAGTAGCTGAGCAAACCTAGAGCATGGGTTGGGTGTAGGAGGGGAAGATGTTTTTCTTAGGACCACAGGCCCACGGTCCTAAAGGCCAAGAAGGAATCCTTGCTAGGACTAGGGGGCAATAGCGATCAGTTAATTCATTCCACAAATATTTCTTGGCCCTACTTTTCTCTGAAAATGATCCCCCAGAAAAGACTAACTCCAAGTAGTCTTACATGGGAGTCCTTGCTTTCTTGCTTCCTTCCTCCCCACCCCTTTCTTCATTCCCTCTTCCCTCCCTCCCTCCCTCCCTCCCTTCCTTCCTTCCTTCCTTCCTCTTAAGTTATGACAACTGTCTGGGGAAGATGCTTTAGCCTGAAATGACCTCAACCAGTGCTTGTTTGTATGTTTATAAAGGTCATCTGATGACACTGGTGAAAAACATAGGCAAAAAACTTTAAATACAAATTTAGTAAGTCTCCCTGGAGATAAGACCTCACAACGAAAAGAGCTGCATGTTTTCGTAAACAGGGATTTTAAAGGTCATTTAAAAATACCTTTACAAGGCTCTGAAGATGACAGATATATATACCTACAGGGTACATGGAGGAGAAAAACTGTCCTAATGTTAAGTGAATGGGTAATTGTGGTTTGGGTTAAAATTTCCAGTGTCAGCATCACGTGTGGGTTCAGAAAGTACTGTCTTTCAAGCACTTTAGGTGATGTGAAAATGATATGTAGAGCTTTTCAGCGGCTCAGAAAGTGCTCCTATGAAGCTGTTACTTTCCTGCAGCCAATAGTGGGGCTGCTGGCATTCCGGCTCTCAGATCTCAGGTCCTGGGGGAGGGAGGGTCAGTATCATCTTTGCTCCTCGGTGCTGCTGCCAAACCCTTCTCCCTCCTCCTTCCTTCCTAAAAAACCACCCGGTTGACTCTCCCTTTTAATCTCATCAAACTATACAGCTGACCCCTTGCTTGTTGCCAGCATCCGCTCACCCCAGGCTCCTTGAGGATTTGGGGTTCACACTCACTCTCTCCAGCACTACTTTTGTTTTATCTCATGGGGATTTCAATATCCACATAGAAGATCCTCCCCATGTCTCAGTGTCTTAGTCCATTTGGGCTGCTGTAACAGAGGATCACAGACAGGGTGGCTTATGAACAACAGAAATTCATTTCTCACAGTTCTGGAGACTGGGAAGTCCAAGATCACCAAGGCATCCATAGACCGGGTGTCTGGTAAGAACCGACTTCCTGGTTCTTAAATGACAATCCTTTTGCTGTGTCCTCACCTGGTGGAAGGGGCAAGGGAATGCTATGGGGTCTCTTTTATATGGACGCTAATCTCATTCATGAGGGCTCCACCCTCATGACCTAATCACCTCCCAAAGGCTCCACCTCCTAATACCATCACATTGGGGATTAGGTTTCAACATAAGAATTTGAGGGGGACACAAGCATTCAGTCTATAGCACCCAGCCTTGCAGTTCATGACCTACTCTCCACTCATGACCTTGACACCTCCACCCCGACCACTCCCTCCCATGGTCATACCCTGGGACCTGTCACCATCACCAACTACAGTTCTCTGTTATCTCCGTTTCTAGTGGTCCACTCTCCAGCCACTCTGCTCTGTCTCTCCAGCTCACTCCTTCTCTTACTCAGACTGCAATAATTCTTCTTCCAGTCGGGACTTACAATCTATGACTCAACCACGTTTTCACTGATAATTAGCCCCTTCATTGCCTCATTCCCTTCCTGACCCAACATAGAGTTCACAGCTCATCATTAGAGGACTTCTTGCGCACACCCACATCCTCCATTGTATTTGCCTGGCAGAACCTCAGCACAGCTGGCCTAATCAATGACAAGACGGAGAAACAAAGTGACAACAGATGTCTCCCCCTTTATCTCTCTTCCCACTTCAGACATTGTTTCCCCTCTCTGCTCCCCTTGGACAGAACTCCTTATGAGTTGTCCAATTCCTATCACAAATTCCTCTTCTTCCCTTCTTTCCACCCTCACTGGTCCTGTCACCTCACTCCACTGAAACAGTTTGTGTCAAGACCTCTGAGGACCTTTTGTTGCCAAATCTAATGGGCGATTCTTTGACCTCATCTTGTTTGACCCTTTGACGGAGCAGCTCACTCCACCTTCCTGACACATTCCTGGTGTGAACATGCACTCCCCTTGGATCTCCTTTGACTTCATTGTCTGCTTGTTCACATCTCTCTGACCCTAAATGTTGGGGGGCACCAGGATTCAGACCTTGGACCTTCCCTCTACCACTCCTCACTGACCTCATCCAGTCTCAAGGACTGAATGACTCCCGGAGTTAGATCTCCAGCCCAGATCTTTCCCCCAAACTCCAAACTTCTATCTGCAACTTACAACTTGAGCTCTCTACTTGGACGTCTAAGGACATCCCAAACTTACCATCTCCTATCCCTCCAAAGTGTTGCTCCTGGTCTTATTCATCCCAGAAAATGACAATTCCAGTTGCTCAGGCAAAAAAAAAAAATCTTGGAAGTCATCCTTGATTCCTTTCTTCCTCTCATGCCCTACATGCAATAATTAGTAAATCATGTTGGTTTACCTTCAAAATATAATACATCAGAACCCAGTGCTTCTTTCCACTGCTTCTAACATGGTCCAAGCCACCATCAACTCTCGCCGGAATTATTGCTGTAACCTCCTAAGTGGTCTCCCTGCCTCTGCCTTCATCCTTACTTCTACATAAGCAACTGGAGTAAACCTTTTAAAACTCAAGTCAGATCAAATTGCTCCTTTGCTCAAAACTGTCCTGTGACTTCTCATCTCATACAGAGCAAAAGCCCAAGTCCTTACAATGGCCCAAACACCTTATATTATCTGTTTTCTGCCGTCCCACTCACCTGATCCCCTACTTCCTCCCCACGTCACTCTGCTTCAGCTTCACTGGCCCCTGTTGGATGCACTGAGCACATTCTTACCTTAGGACTTTTGCATTTTCCTGCTCCTTCTTCCTGGGACAATTTCCCCTGGATAGTCACATGCTCATTTACTTTTTTAAAAAATCAATTCATTTATTTGGCTGCGCCGGGTCTTAGTTGCGGCACGCGGGTCTCTGTTAACACGTGCGGGATCATCTTTGCGGCATGCGGGACCTTTAGTTGTGGCATGCGGGCTCTTAGTTGCGGCACGCAGGATCTAGTCCCCTGACCAGGTACTGAACCCAGGCCCCCTGCATTGGAAGCACGGAGTCTTAACCACTGGACCAGCAGGGAAGTCCCACATGCTCCTTTATTTTGATGTCATCTTATCAAAGAGGACTTCTCTGATCACCCTGTATCAAGTGTCAAACCTACCCCCACCCCCGTCTCCCTGTCCTCTTCAAGTCCTTCCTTATTCTTTCTTCTCAGAGAGGCAACTCCCAGACACTAGACAGAGAGAGAACAGGGAATGGCAGGGACTTTGATGTTCTATCAGTGATGCTGGAACAAAAGCCAAACCCTGGCCCCTTTCCAGCCTCACCTCTTGTCTTATGTTCCAAGCCACCCAGCTTCCCCACACCTCTCCAGATGACTTCCCGCTCAGGTATCCTTGTCACTCTCTTCCCCACGCCCGGAATCCCTACTCCCCCTCCTCTGCCTGACAAGCTCAGGCCCATCACTCCAGTGCCAGGGTCTCCTCGGGACGCTCCCCCAGCTCCCGGCAGATCAGACACGCTCCCTCACCTGTGCCTCCGCTCTGCTCTATGCACCTTCTCCTAACATTTGTCGATGGCGGGGACCAGTCTGTCTTCCTCCTCTGGTCTGTGTGCAAGCTCCTGAAAGACGCCCTGGTGTCTCATCTCTCACCTCCATGTCTGATCCCCAGTGCTTGGCACTGGGTTAGTGCTAGGTATCCATTGGTTTTCCTAAGAATCGTTGGCTCAGAAATCTCATCGCTCACATAGTTCCGGGGTTAGGTGGGACAACAGAGGCTTCATGAGCAATCGTCAGCAATGGGGAACTAATTACTGCCGCTTATTGGGTGGGAGTTTCTACATGGAATATTTCATTTCCATGTCACAAGAATCCCTTGTGAGTGAAATGTAACCATCACCATTTACAGATATGGACACTGAGGCAGTAAACACGTACCCCCTCCGGGGTACCCACTCATCTCAGGGCAGGCCTCACGGTGAGAGCTCTCCCAGGCTCTCTCTCACATTTCATTTAATCCCACATCTACTCTAGGAGGAAGAGGGTGGTGTTCTCACTTTATAGAAGAGGTAAAACCAAGACTTCCCTAAAGGTAAAGCCAGGACTTTAAACACCATCATCTCGGACTAGGAGTCAGATGGAAGACCAGATGGGAGGGAGCTGGGAGGACATTACCTAGAGGAACTGGTGCAGCCCAGATGAGAAGGAACTTGGTTCTTCTGGGAGCCTAGGGCCTTCCTGTCCCTCAGCCCTCGGGGACACCCAGCTTGAGCCTTCTGTCACCCTTCCAGGAGGTGTTGAAATAATGTGTCTTAAATGGGGCACGCAGGGAAAGATTTCTTGTCCTTAAAAAGGCAAAAGCTGGGTCTGCCCAGAGCTGGGTTGTTGGGACGGATCAGCCGGGGGGCAGGAGGGGACCCTGAGCAAAAGCTTCCAGGGTAAACTTCTGGCTTCTGGCGAATGCCAGCAGCTTCTCCCAGGAGTCTCACCCACCCAAGTGCATATCCCAAGCACAGGAAATTACAAGAGAAACAGGGCGTCTTACAACCTGTGCTGAATGCAAATAAATTCAAATTGTATGGAAATGCAGAAGCCTGACACCTTAGTTTAAGAAATATTTTTAAAAGAAAAAAAAAAGTTGTAGCAGTTCCCAGAAATGTTAAAGATGCAGAGAAAAAGCATGCAAATGTGCTCGGTGTTTCAATAACACACTCCAGAGAGGAAGCAGTGCTCTGTTCCCAAGGCCTAGATATTGCCACCTTCCAAAGAAGGAAGCCCAACTCAAAGACCTAACTGAGGCCCGTGGCTCAGAAATGACACCCCCTTGACGCTGCCCTTCTCCGGCACCCCAGTCCCGCTGGAGGTTTGGCCCAGACACAACAACAATCAGGGTCTCCAAATTAAAATAACCAGGGCACGAAGTCTGACAAATGATTTCGGATTTGCAATTGTATTTACATACATATTATAATATATCGGTAATCTGTATTATATAGAAGTGTGGCAAAGGCTGGCTCTACCCTTCCTGGCTTGAACGCTGGAATGAAAAGAGTAAAGGGCTGTGAGAGCCAGACCACCTTGGACAAACTGGGATGTACATTCGCCACGTGCATGATGGCAAATAATAACGAGCTGCTCGATTGGGGGCTGAATTGGGAGGCCCTGTGCTGTGTGCAGGGCGGCACAGGGTGGGAAGAACACAGGCCTTACCAGCAACAGGCCCTGCACTTGCACCTGCTGCCTAGTGAGGCCTGGGTCGCAGATGAAGGTTAGCAGTGAGGTTTTAAAGGGTGCAGGTACTTGATAAATGGCACTAGCTTTACCTCTAACTGTATTCTCCGTTCCTATGGTTGCTGGGACTTGTCACCAAAGCTGTATGGGGAGGGGTGCTCTGTGGTAGGGGAGAAGCCCCCTCTCTCCACTTCACCCCCTCCCTTCTGCTCACCTGGTGGTGGGTTTTCTTTGCACTAAGGGCTGGAAGCAAAGGGGTATATTCCCCTGTGGTGACCCCCACTCAGGCTCCGTCTCTGGCAAGCAGACTCCAACTCACTCGTCAATTCCAACCGATTGTTAATAGTGTCCTGAGATGCCCCGTGGAGAGATCTGGGCTTATAGAGAGGAAGGGCATGATTGATTGGCGATGTCTGCCAAGCCTAGGCAGAGGGAATGGGACAGGCAAGTTATATCCCCTGAGACAAGGCTCCTTCCCGATGGGCCTGCTGAGATTGGCTTCCTCAGAAGCAGACTCCAGACAAGGACTCTTGTGCAAGCAGTTTGTTCAAGAATCGATACCAGGGGACTTCCCTGACGGTCCAGTCAGTGATAAAGACTCCGTGCTGCCACTGCAGGGGGCACGGGTTCGATAACTGGTTGGGGAATTAAGATCCCACATGCCGTGTGGCTCTGTCCAAAAAAAAAAAAAAAAAGAAAGGAAGAAAGGAAAGGAAAGAAACGATACCAGGAACAGGGATTGAAACAGGGAAGGGATGGAAGGGAAGGGGAGGGAGCCCAAGCAGGGTGCCTTACTAGGTAGGTCGCCTCTAAGAGCATCTGAGGCACGGCTGGGGCTCCTCTGGGAGAGAGTGGGGACCACCCCTCAGAGTTGTCCCACCTGAGAGGAGACGGAGGGGGGAGATTTCCTCCAATGGCCCTCAGCTTCCAGTGTACCCCAGGACACAACCCTGGGATGGGGATCCCAGCCTGCAGGTGGACGCCCTTGGCAAGTGTGGGCAGGGTGCTGGCAGGGCCTTCTGCAGTGGCCTTCCCCTTCCAACAACCAGCCCTGCTCTGGTGATGGAGCAAAACCCAACAGCTTACTCCTCCCCAGAAACACAGACCCGACCCGAAGTTGACCAGAGGAGGTGGTGCAGCCCAGTGGGGCAGACACGGGCTCCGGAGTCACAAACCTGGGTCTGAATCCTGGCTAAGCTGTGTGACTAGTAACGTAGAGGCAACATTTTCTGCCCAGGGGGTGCTATGAGGATCCCCTGAGGCTTCTCCGCCCAGGAATTTCCCAGACACTCGGCAGCATCTGCTGCCCCGACGCCCGACTCTTCTGCGCAGCTCTGCACACAACTCTCTCCACACACGTGTACGATGCAAACTGCCCAGAGCCCAGCCCCCTTTTACTTGACAAGATCTGGGAGGACAGTCTTGAACTGCCACTGGGGACACAGAACCGGGCAAGAGGCCTCCAGGCAAAATACCAGGCTCCAGAGCTCCAGCGCGGACAAGACGGCAGCCCCCTGCGGGGTGAAAGAGGACAGCAGGACGTCCTTTTATCCTCATTTTTAGGTATCCTTTTATTTTATTTTATTTTTTTATTTTTGGCCACACCTCGTGGCTTTCAGGATCTTAGTTCCCCGACCGGGGATCAAACCTGGATCCCCGGCAGTGAAAGCCTGGAATCCTAACCACTGGACCGCCAGGGAATTCCCTAGTTATCCTTTTAAAAGTTGGTTTTGCTTTTGTTTCATAACAACCATAATAGAATTGTGCACGTGCATAATTTATGCATAAATAAGATATATATCTTAGGGTGTGTGCTCAAAAAAATACCTTATGGGTGTGTGATCCACAAAGTTTGGAGACACTTGCGATAGAGCTTTTCTTCTTGGCCTGGATAACACACATCTAGCCTCTTTCCTCTCTGGACTCTCCCCATGCCCCACCTGCCTTTAGTCTCATTCTCTCCTCACAGAGTTACCTCTTGCTGCAATTCAGCTCCTCACCTCTCAAGGTTTATAAAGAAAAGGGTGGGGGCTTCCCTGGTGGCGCAGTGGTTGAGAATCTGCCTGCCAATGCAGGGGATGCGGGTTCGAGCCCTGGTCTGGGAAGATCCCACATGCCGCGGAGCAACTGGGCCTGTGAGCCACAACTACTGAGCCTGCGCATCTGGAGCCTGTGCTCCGCAACAAGAGAGGCCACGACAGTGAGAGGCCCGCGCACCGCGATGAAGAGTGGCCCCCGCTTGCCACAACTAAGAAAGCCCTCACACAGAAACGAAGACCCAACACAGCCAAAAATAAATAAATAAAATAAAAATTTTTAAAAAAAAGAAAAAAAAAAGAAAAGGGTGACTTGCTACTTGTATAATCACCTCAAGGGGCCTAATCTCACCCCTTTCCCAGGCTTGGATTTCCTTTCCTAGGCCTTTTGCCATCACCCCCATCATAGTCTCACAGCTGTTGCTTCCCTGATTAGCAGCTATCAGGGTCATCCTGTCTGCGGTCCCGGACTACAACCAGTTTCCTGCATCAGTTGACCTGAGTCAACCCACTTTCTGAGTCATTTCCCGCAGTTCCTGTTCCCTGACCTGTGCTCCAGCCAGACCTCACCTTTGCAGTCCCCCGGGCAGACCCTGAGTTCCCACCTCTGTTCCTTTTCTCGAAGTGCGCCTTGCCTCAGCCCTGCAGGTCCAAATCCCATCTGACTCCCAAAGCAGGGGCTCCATCTACCGCGGCGCTTCCCTGGAGCCTCCGGCCACCAGGAAACGTCCTCCAGTGCCCCCTGGAAACTACCTGCACAGCCCCAGCGAGACTTCCCACGTGCTGCTTTGGGTCAGGAGCGCTACTTCATTTGTGAGCTCAGTACAAAAGGAAAATACAGGGACCTCTGTTCAAAAAAAAAGAAAAGGTACCACTAAAGGTACTAAAATATAAAGCTTTTTCCTTTCTTCCGAAAGCTCTCTCTTGACCTGTCATGGTGTTTTTGTTTTCTATTTAGTGTTGGTGGTCCCGCAGGCATGGCGATACTGATGGCAGACTCTCACAGGCATCCAGCCACCTCTGCTCTCCGCAACTGGGCGCTCACCCATCACTGGATGACTGATTCCCCTCCCACCACAGCTGCTGGATCAGCAGAGCCAGGCATCTCCCTTCCCGTGGGCCTGTGCCCCAACCCATGGCAGACGGGCAATCCCCAAGGGGGATGCACTAGGTACCTGGATCAGGGGAGACCAAGAGGTCTGCCCCTGCTGAGTACCAGCCCAGGGCAGAGATGGCTGCCACCATACCCTGTCCCAAGACACAGCAGGGCCCGTGTGCCCAGGCCCCTCCAGCCAGGGCTAAGAGGGGCAGTGGTTTCTGGGCAGCAGCAGGGAGGGGAGCTGGGAGACCTTGGGACACTGTGGGTCAGGGGAGTGGGCAGCCAAGACCACATCCCAGGGAAGTGAAGGAAGACAGCATGGTGTGTGAACCAAGGCTCCAAGCCACCAGGACATGCTTCACTGTCCCATCGGACTTCACTTACGAAATACAAACTCAAAGGGATTTCCCTGGCTGTCCAGCTGTTAAGACTCTGTGAGCTTCAAGAGCAGGGGACTGGGCTTCCCTGGTGGTGCAGTGGTTGAGAGTCCGCCTGCCGATGCAGGGGACACGGGTTCGTGCCCCGGTCCGGGAAGATCCCACATGCCGCAGAGCAGCTGGGCCCGTGAGCCATGGCCGCCGAGCCTGCGCGTCCGGAGCCTGTGCTCCGCAGCGGGAGAGGCCACAACAGTGAGAGGCCCGCGTACCGCAAAATAAAATTAAAAAAAAAAAAAAAGCAGGGGGCTCAGACCCGACGCCTGGTCAGGGAACTAAGATCCCATTTTTAAAAATTAAAAAAATAAAAGAAAATACAAACTCAAAGATAAGATTATTAAAAGCTTCATGCACCCTCATGTTCATTGCAGCATTATTCACAATAGCCAAGAAATGAAAACAAGCTAAGTGTCCATCAACAGATAAATAGATAAAGAAAACATGGTATCTATCTATCTATTCATCTATCCAACCAGATATATACACAATGGAATATTATTAAGCCATAAAATAGAATGAAATCTTGCCATTTACAACAACATGGATGGACCTTGAGGGCATTTGGCCAAGTGAAATGAGTCGGGTAGAGAAAGACAAACACTATATGATCTTACTTACATGTGGCATCTAAACCAAAAAACAAAAACCCGACAAAACTGAGTTCATAGATACAGAAAACAGACTGGAAGTAGCCAGAGGTAAGGTGGTGAAGGGGTGGATTGGGGATGTGGATGGGAGGAATGGGTAAAGGTGGTCAAAAGTTATAAACTTCCAGTTATAAAATAAATATGTCATGGGGAGGTAATATACGGCATAGTGACTATAGTTAATAATACTGTACTGCATATTTGAAAGTTGTTAAGTGAGTAGATCTTAAGATTCTCATCACAAGAAAAAAAACTTTGTAACTATGAATGGTGACTGATGTTAACTAGACTTATTGTGGTGATCATTCTGCAATATATACAAATATAGAATCATTATGAAACTAACGTGAATCACCTGAAACTAATATAATGTTATATGTCAATTATATCTCAATTTAAAAAGTAATCAAAAACTTGATGACAGGGCTTCTCTGGTGGTGCAGTGGTTAAGAATCCACCTGCCAGGGGCTTCCCTGGTGGTGCAGTGGTTGAGAGTCCGCCTGCCGATGCAGGGGACATGGGTTCGTGCCCCGGTCCGGGAAGATCCCACATGCCGCGGAGCGGCTGGGCCCGTGAGCCATGGCCGCTGAGCCTGCGCGTCCGGAGCTTGTGCTCCGCAACGGGAGAGGCCACAACAGTGAGAGGCCCAAGTACAGCAAAAAAAAAAAAAAAGAATCCACCTGCCAATGCAGGGGACATGGATTCAAGCCCTGTTCCGGGAAGATCCCACATGCCACGGAGCAACTAAGCCCGCGTGCTACAGCAACTGAGCCTGTGAGCCACAACTACTGAAGCCCATGCACCTAGAGCCCGTGCTCTGCAACAAGAGAAGCCACCCCAATGAGAAGCCCACGCACCACAATGAAGACCCAACGCAGCCAAAAATAAATAAATAAAATAAATTTATTTTTAAAAAACCAACAAAACTTCAAGACAATGCCCACAGAGCGTTAAACCTCCAATGCAGGGCCTTTCTGACCATGGGGCCTGTGTGACTGCCCTGGTCTCACACCCATGCATTGGGCCCTGTTTTAGGTTATGATTATTAATGCCTATTGTGTATGTCCAATCTCCTCTACAAAGTCAATGTTTCCCTGACTGCTGCTCACTCTGTGGGTGATAATCAAGATGTCTTTAGGTGATTTGTGAGCAGGTATTTAAAACATTTTAGGGACTTCCCTGGTGATCTAGTGGCTAAGACTCTGCAGTTCCACTGCAAGGGGTGTAGGTTCAGTCCCTGTTGGGGAACTAAGATCCCACATGCTGTCCTGCCATTTTAATAGTTTATATTTATTTTAATGTACATTAGAAAAATTATGACTATCACATTCAATCTATATTTCACAGTGGTACTCTCTTAGTTCAGGCTGCTATAACAAAACACCATAAACTGGGTGGCTTACCAACAACAGAAATTTATTACTCACAGTTCTGGAAGCTGGAAGTGTGAGATCAGGGTTCTGGGGAGAGCCCTCTTCCAGGTTGCCAATGGCCACCTTCTCAGTATATCCTCACTTGGTGAGAAAGAGAGTTCTCTGGGGTCCCTTTTATGAGGGCACTAATCCCATCCATGAGGGCTCCACCCTCATGACCTAATTATCTCCCAAAAGTCCCACCTCCTAATACCATCACATGGGGGTTAGGTTTTTAACATAAGGATTTTGGAGGGACGCAAAGAGTCCATAATAGATACATAGACTCCCTTAGAAACAAATTTACTAAAGGAAAAAATATCCGTTGCTCTAAAGAAAAATCTTAAGTAAACGATAGTACATGTGGTACTCAGATACAGCAAACAATGCAACCATGGTGCTCAGAGTTGGGGAAATACCAGACTGTGAGTTCTTTACCATCATATACGGCTTGTCTACATGTTCACTCTACTTGCTGCATCAGCCTCCCTCAGCCCTTCCTTTAGGGGCAGCCAACGCTGAATGAATGAATAAGCAAATCAACCAATGGAAACTTGGACACCCAGAGCTGGAGCCTCTCCTTTGAAATTTTCATTTGCAGGACTTATTCTGATTAGTCAAGTGGCACAGTATTCATTTCTACACATTTTAGAAAAAGTTGCTAAAGAAATTAATTCCTTTAAAATATACAGAGTTTGTTTTGGGATAACCTGCCTGTCTTCCTTTTTTGGGTCTTCTCCATGACCACCAAGTTCAGAAACTTGGCGACATTCACAGCATGATGCAAAGTGCCATGGGCTCCCAGTTACCCTGGAAGCTGTGTCCTGTGTGTGATCTGAGATGACACTTTGTGACATGTATTTCCCCGGGAGTTTACCTTGTAGGGATATCAGGACAGAAAATGTCAGCTGATACCCTTGGGAGATCCTCGATGAACAAGTGGCGAAAACGTTTTCACCCAAAAGTTGTCAGCCCTTAGAGAAATGGTCTCCAGCTTCACCTTGCAACCAAATTTCACCTTATCAAACAGCTGCACAATTTTTTAAAGGACAAAGACTGAAATGTCGCTCACAGCAAACATTTTGGAAGCAAGGTTTTCAAAAACAGAGAAAAAGGAGAAACACATTCTTAATGGTTATAGGCCAAAGCCACCACCGGCAGCTTCACTGCTGCAGGTGCGCTCTTTGCCAGGTGGCCTTTTTTTTTCTTGAATAATCATTAATATATGTTTATTTGGGTAATCTTCTGCCTATGTTTAATGAATGACAAGAAACGACACTCCTGGCATGCTGTTTTCAACCTACTGGAATATATCACTAGTGTTCTTGATTTCTTTATTTTGAAGCTTTAAGGTAAGCATCTTGAATGAACTGACATATTTCAGGACTTATCACATAAATCAAGAGACGGATTTACATGTTCATCGTGAAAATTCAAACATCACAGATATGGGTGACTTAGAAAGTGAAAGTTCCCCATAATTATGCTTTCTAGATATAATCAGTGTTTCTAGTCCTTCGTGCATTCTTCCAGATTTGTCTGTGCTTGTGTGTACACACACACACACACACACACACACACACACTGCAGGATGCTACTACTCACTGTGCTAAGATTTGCCTCTTTCACTTGACTTGCCTTGGACATCTTTTTCACATCAGCTCATAAAGATCTACCATGCGAGAGGACTTATTTTAATGATTCATCAGGGGACTTCCCTGGTGGTCCAGTGGTTGGGACTCTGCACTTCCACAGCAGGGGGCGAGGGTTCGATCCCTGGTCAGGGAACTAGGACCCCGCATGCCGCAAGCCTCGGTTACATAAATAAATAAATAAATAAGTAAATAAGTAAATAAATAAAATGATTCATCAGACTCATATTTCTGGTCAGACTCAATAGAACGCCATGATTCCGAGGATCTGCTAAGTTTGACTTTCTCCCCATCACCACAGGACAGAAAAGACGACTTTCACCAACTCTTGGGAAATGGCCGACTCTTCTCTGAGATCATCCCATGCTCACTGCCCACAACCCACAACCTGTCTCCCACCCCAGCTGTGGGGTCTGCTGTTGATCTCCATGCGCCTGACCAGGCTCACCCAGCTGGCCCAAAAGGTAAGCCCAGGCAGACCCAGTTTATCCACTGACGGCTATCCACACAGGAAAGTTTGAGTTCCAGGGAAAAAATTAATTTGTTCCAAAATACACAAAGAAAAACTGCATAATCAAAATGAATACATGTTTAATTAAATGTCTACAAAGTGGACCATTATGTCAGCTACATTAATTGGTAAATTTAGTATTTATAATAATTTTGTTACATTTGAAAAATGAATTGAAAGTAACATTTTCTCTGCAAGAGTGCGTGGAGATCGCCTAGAAATAACATGTGTTGTTTGTTCATATCCTATTATTTTAAAAAGCAAAATTATTAAAGCCAGTTAAAAATACTTGGCAATAAAAAAATATACACACACATATATGTGATTATGTTATATGTATATATACATACATCTATCATAGTGCAGGTTGTGTTTAACGTGTTTGATATGTTGTTGGAATAGAGTCTTTAAAAGTAAGCAGAGGGCCCAGGGGCCGCCCAGTTTTTCAGGAGGCCCAGACCACCCCAAGGAGCCCTGCACTCAGCCAGCATCCCCTTCTGCAGGCATGAGATAGGAGTCGTGCTGAGTCCAGAGGAAGTTTTTCTTGAATCATCTCTAAAAATAGTCCCTATCATGTGGGGCAGGATATTAGTGGCCTGGGAACCAGGAGATTCTGAGGCAGAATTTAGAGAGCTGACGAAAATGGAATCCCACAGCCTAGAAGGTACCTTCAAGGTTCCGTTGGCCCTCCAGAAAAATGTAACGTTCTATCATTAGAGCCAATGTCTTTTTTGGCCTAGATCCCCACTGAACTTCAGTGCAAATAACTTCATGAGAAAATTGCTCTTATTTATTTTATTTTTATTTTTTTAAATTTTTATTGGAGTATAGTTGCTTTACAATGTTATGTGAGTTTCTACGGTTCAGCAAAGTGAATCAGTTATATATATACATATATGTACTCTTTTTTAGATTTCCTTTCCCTTTAGGTCACCACAGATCATTGAGTAGGGTTCCCTGTGCTAAACAGTAGGTTCTCATTAGTTATCCATTTTATGCACAGTAGTTTATACAAGTCAATCCCAATCACCCAGTTCATCCCACCCTCCCTTCCCCCCTTGGTAGCCATAAGTCTGTTCTCTACATCTGTGACTCTATTTCTGCTTTGCCAATAAGTTCATCTGTACCATTTTTCTAGATTCCACATATGTGATATTATACGATATTTGTTTTTCTCTTTCTGACTTACTTCACTCTGTATGACGATCTCTAGGTCCATCCACGTCTCTGCAAATGGCACTATTTTGTTTCTTTTTATGGTTGAGTAGAAAATTGCTCTTTTATTGTTTTTTCAAAACATTCCAATGTAACGTGTGTAATAAAGAGCACACATCTTAAGAGTATGGCCTAGTGACTTATCACATAGATAGATGATGTTAGATAGATAGATAGATAGATAGACAGATCTCCCCCGGTTAACACCGTCCAGATCGCCACAGACTACTTCTGTCTCCCCAGAAGTCTCCCTCTGTTCCCTCCCAGGTCAAATCCTCCCCTCCAAGGTAAGCACCATTCTGCTTCCCGTCACCATAGATTAGTTTTGCCTGCTTTTGAATTTCATATCAATGGAATCATGCCGGATGTACTCTCTGGGCATCTCTTGCTCAGCATAGCATCTGCAAGATTCCTCTCTCTGGCTGAGACTGAGCATAGGGCTTTCGGGTGTTCGCAGTCATAGGTTTGCATGCGGCCACGCAAGCCTATTCCAGCTTGTCCCTTCCTAGCCCGTGCAGTTATCTCACCTTCCTCCCTCACAGCACACAGCTGTATAAATGCACAGGCATTTTTTTGTGTGTGTGGTACGCGGGCCTCTCACTGTTGTGGCCTCTCTCCCGTTGCGGAGCACAGGTTCCGGACGCGCAGGCTCAGCGGGCCCAGCCGCTCCGCGGCATGGGGGATCTTCCTGGACCGGGGCACGAACCCGCGTCCCCCGCATCGGCAGGCGGACTCTCAACCACTGCACCACCAGGGAAGCCCCCCAAAAGTCCATTTTTTACAACGTAAATGTATTTTTTTTCCTGACTACAAAACTTACACATACTCATTTCTTTTTAACAGATCTTTATTGGAGTATAATTGCTTCACAATACTGTGTTAGCTCCTGTTGTACATACTTGTTTTTAAAAAAAGAAAGAAAGGAATTCTAGTTTTGAGAAGCTTGCATGGCTTACCCAAACACAGCCAGTCCATGGGCTGGTCAGTGGCCTTTGACCTGTGTATCCTGGCTTCGAAAAACAAACTGGGTCAGTCACATTCTCTGTCTCAGGAATGTGACCTCTCGAACTCAGAGGGAAGTTGCATTTGCTGGAGACATTGGTCCCACTTGGACTGTGTGTAGTGCTCCTCAGACCTTCCTCCAGGACCAAGGGGGCTATTTCCCCAGCTGCCAGCCTTCTTGTTCCAACTCAGGACAGCTCTCAGAGGCCATCCCAGCTCCAGAGCGCCTTGTGGCTTGGGCTGAGGCCCTTGCTGAGACCTCTTGGCTGCCCAGTTTCTCCTATTGCTTGCTTCTGCTTCTCCCCACCATGCCTCCACCTCCCCATCCCAGGGGCATTAACCCCAGGGAACAGCACAATAAACTTCCTGCCCACTAATCTCCACCTCAGAGTCTGTTTCCTGGGGGACCACTCTGCCACCGGTCGAAAGAAAGGATGAGGCAAGTGTGCCCCCCAGGTCTTTCCCTTCTGACCCTGCTGAGCCCTGTATCTTCTTCCGTGGGGTTGGGGTGGGGGGAAAAGAAGCTCGCCCACCTCTCATACATGCCCCCCACCACCATGCTCCTGCACATCTGTCCTCCTGGAGAATTGCTCACCTGACACTCAGGGTCTCCAAAGGAAAAAGACAAGTTTTGCAGAGAGGCAAGGCCAGATCTAGGATTACCTATCTGAGCTTTAGTTTCTTCATTTGTAAAATAGGCCTTTGCCAAGGTCACTGCACCCCCTGTGTCTTTCCTATCACCCTCCATTTCCTTCCACAGTCCCTACTTCCACCGTCCCTTATTTGGTCTCCCCTCCCCAATCTGTTACCGAGTCCAAGCTCACTCTGCTCGTCACACGACAGGACAATAGATCAGATGAGGTGTTGAGACAAGGAATAGTGACTTTATTCAGAAAGCCAGCAGACCGAGAAGATGGCGGACTAAGGTCCCCAAATAACCGTCTTATGGGGTCTAGATGCCAGATTCTTTTATAGAACCGGGGGAGGGGGAGGGGAGGAAGTAAAGTAAAAGGGCCATCAGTCTTACAAAGCATCTCACATGGCCTGCATGGGGGAGGGGATGTGTTAATTTCTTCTTTCCTGCAGCCATTCACACGTGGGCAGGGTCAGAATGCCTCCCTGTGAGCTGAACAAAGGCCCTTTAGTTTAACATTCAGGCAGAGGGGCAGGGTTCTCTGTGGCAGGCCATTATGTGTGATTGTAATAAGAAAAGCAACGGAAAGCAAATGTTAACCTATAAGAAACAGATCCAATATGGGGTCAGATTTGCCTCTTCCCTGTTACGAATCCACCCTCTACACTTCACCCAACAGCACTCACCAGTGCTGTGGAGGTGGTACAGCAGGGCACGGGTTCATATGGGATGGACATTTTACTGGGGAAAATGGGATTGATGACCGCTTTCACAATTAGCCATTTCATGGCAGTTATGTGAGAGCATTGTTCCTGATCAGAGCTCTTTAGCAGAGTGGGCTTTCAGAAGCCCCATTTAAAAAAAATTTCTTTTAATTTTATATTGGAGCATAGTTGATTAGAAATGTTGTGTTAGGGGACTTCCCTGACGGTCAGTCCAGTGGTTAAGACTCCATGCTTCCACTGCAGGGGACGTGGTTTCAATCCCTGGTCAGGAAACTAAGATCCTGCATGCCACGTAGCCAAAAAAGATAAAAAAGAAATGTGTTAGTTTCAGGTGTACAGCAAAGTGATTCAGTTATACATACACAGATATCTATTCTTTTTCAAACTCTTTTCCCATTTAGGTTATTACAGAGTATCGAGTAGAGTTCCCTGTGCTATACAGTAGGTGCTTGTTGGTTCCCTATTTTAAATATAGCCGTGTGTACATGTCAATGCCAAACTCCCAATCTATCCCTCCCCGCCACACACACCCTTCCCCGCCCTGGTAATCATAAGTTTGTAACCAAGCTGGACCTTATGGGGCCTTCCAGTGACAGGCCTTCCCCCATATCCTCTGCTTTAGCTCCTCTCTGAAGAACATAGATAACAGTATTTGATGCACATTTCCTGAACTGTTTTACAGATATGAAAACCCCTTACCAAATGGAAGATGTTAACTACTTGTTGGCCAAGAGCTCGGAGCCCCAGGCCTCCTGGAGCCTATAGTTTGATGTTAACCCCTGTGACACCACCCTGTTACCTCACCATCAGCCAGTCAGAGAACTGTGCATGAGCTGATCACATACCCTGCAACCTGCCGCCCCAAACCTGGCTTTTAAAAATGCTTTGCCAGTGCTCACTTCGGCAGCACATATACTAAAATCGGAACGATACAGAGAAGGTTAGCGTAGCCCCTGCGCAAGGATGACACGCAAATTCGTGAAGCGTTCCATATTTTTTTTAAAAAAAATAAGAATATCAATGCTTATACAATCAGAATAAAAGTAAATATCAAGTACGAAAAAAAAATAATAAATGCTTTGCCAAATCCCTTCAGGGAGCTCGGGGATTTTAGAGCATGAGCCACCCATCTCCTTGCATGGCCCTGCAATAAACCTTTCTCTGTTCCAGACTCTGATGTTTTGGCTTGTTTGGCCTCACTGTGTATCAGGCACGTGAATTTGTGCTAACAAGTTCATTCTCTAAGTTTGTGAGTCTGTTTCGGTTTTGTAAATAAGTTAATTTATATCATTTTTTTAGATTCCACGTATAAGCGACATCATATGATATTTGTCATTCTCTGTCTGACTTACTTCATTTAGTATGCTAATCTCCAGGTCCATCCATGTTGCTGCAAATGGCATTATTTCATTCTTTTTAATGGCTGAGTAATATTCCATTGTAAATATGTACGACGTGTTCTTTATCCATTCATCTGTCAATGGACATTTAGGTTGCTTCTATGTCTTGGCTATTGTAAACAGTGCTGCAATGAACATTGGATTGCACGTATCCTTTCGAACCATGGTTTTCTCCCGATATATGACCAGGAGTGGGATTGCTGGATCATATGATAGCTCTATTTTTAGTTTTTGGTTTTTTTAAATATTTATTTACTTATTATTTATTTTGGCTGAGCTGGGTCTTAGTTGTGGCGTGCAGGATCTTCATTGCGGCATGCGGACTTCTGAGCTGCGCACGTGGGCTCTTAGTTGTGGCATGCACGTGCGATCTAGTTCCCCGACCAGGGATCGAACCTGGGTCCTGTGAATTGGGAGTGTGAAGTATTACCCACCAACAGGGAAGTCCCTCTGTTTTTAGATTTTAACGAACCTCCATACTGTTCTCCATAGTGGCTGCACCAATTTACATTCCCACCAACAGTGCAAGAGGGTTCCCTTTTCTCCACATCCTCTCCAGCATTTATTGTTTGTAGATTGTTTGATGATGGCCTTTCTGACCAGTGTGAGGTGATACCTCATTGTAGTTTTAATTTGTATTTCTCTAGTAATTAGTGATGTTGAGAATCCTTTCATGTGCCTCTTGGCCATCTGTATGTCTTCTTTGGAGAAATGTCTGTTTAGGTCTTCTGCCCATTTTTTGATTGGGTTGTTTGGGGTTTTTTTTGATATTGAGCCGCATGAGCTGTTTGTAAATTTTGGAGACTAATCTCTTGTCAGTCACATCGTTTGCAAATATTTTCTCCCGTTCTGTGGGCTGTCTTTTCATTTTGTTGCTGGTTTCCTTTGCTGTGCAAAAGCTTTTGAGTTTAATTAGGTCCCAGTTGTTTATTTTTGTTTTTATTTCCATTACGCTAGGAGACAGCTCAAAAAAGATATTGCTGCAATTTATTTCAAAGTGTGCTCTGCCTATGACTTCCTCTAAGAGTTTTATAGTATCTGGTCTTACATTTAGGTCTTTAATCCATTTTGAGTTTATTTTTATGTATGATGTTAAAAATGTTCTAATTTCATTTTTTTACATGTAGCTGTCCAGTTTTCCCAGCACCATTTATTGAAGAGACTGTCTTTCCTCCATTGTATAGTCTTGCCTCCTTTGTCGTAGATTAATTGACCACAGGTGCATGGGTTTATTTCTGTGAAGACCCATTTTAATTAAATAGTGTCTCCCCAACCTGCCCAATAAAGTCTAGATTGTGAGCCCAATCCAGGGTCATGTGATCTGTGGGAACCTCATCTCCCATTACCTGGTACCATGTGCCTGTCGACTAAAAAAATATATGCACAACCTAAAAGTTGAGAGTTACGTTTTATTTGGTGGGAATTTTTAGGACTTCAAGCCCGGGAGGCAGTATCTCAAGTAACCCTGAGAGAACTGCTCCGAGGAGACTAGGCGGGGAGCTAGGATATATAGCAGTTTCGCAACAAAGGGTAGGTAGTAGGAAGAAAAGATTACTGTTAAGAAAACTAAATATCTCGGTTAAGGAATTTCGTGCTTTTCTATGTATGGAAAGATGCAAGAATCTGGGCTCACCTAAATCATTCTTTTGATTTGCACCTCAGCTATCTGTGGCCAGTATCCTGTGTTTTCGCCTCCTGAGTTTCCTCAGGGCTCACAGTGGGGAGTGGCTGCAGTCTGATGGCTGCTACATGGCAGGTACTCTCTTCTTTCCTGAGTTCCCTCAGGGCTCACCAGCTCACCAGTGGTGGCTGCAATGGCTGATGACTGTGACATCCTTTGTTGACTGAAATGGCAGGCCATATTCCATTATTCACTCCCATGCCCCGAGATTCCCTAAACATTCCCACCTCTTCACCTTTGCTCCTACTGACTGTACCTGCTGAGGCCCAGCTCCTATACCAGCTCTTCTACAAACCCTTCCTGGAACCCCCAGGCCACTGTCGCAGCATTTTGTTTGTACATTAATGATAGCATTTGCCATTAGCTGCCTTGTACTAAGGCTTAACTAGGTTAACTAGCTACAATGCTTCTTTCTTTAAAAAAAAAAAAAACTGAGTGGCATGTCCTCATGGCTTGGTAATTTGTAAAATGCCTCCCGTTTTGCCAAACTTGGCACCAAAATTTATCATTCCTACAGATGAGTCAGTAGAAGGGAGAGTTCATTTATTAGCTTAGGTTTGGGAAAAATGCACAAGAAGGTTATGTGTCACCTGGCTGCCCCCCTCCCGGGATGAGCAGGCCTCAATGGAGACCTCACACAGGCCCCTCCCAGGAAAACCCCCAACATCTTCCCCGTTTTCCTGGGTGGGAGAGACCGTCCCTCCGCATGGCGCTAGGGGCCATTTGCAGGCCTAGGGCGGGTTTTCCCCACCATTCCCGCCCCCCAGAGAGGGGCTGGGTGTCAAGGACTCCCACACAATGTCTCCATTGACACTTGCGTCTAAGTCCGGTCTGGGTGCCATGGAAACCTCTCTTGGGAGCAGAGAGGGAAATCAACAGCCCAGGCCTCCCACACTAAGCCCATTGTCCCCTGAGCCGGCCGCCCTCACAAGGCTCTTATCACTGTCCGCCTGCCAGGCCTCAGCTCCAGGCTCCCCACCCCACCAGAGGCACCCGCTTTCCCCCTGCTGGCCCTGCCTAGCTGCAGGAATCTGTTTGCCTGGCAAACAGAGGCCCGAGACATCTGAGCCCCGTGCCCATCCCCCTCTCCATCCCCAATTACCATTTTACAGGGAGGAAGCTGAGGCTGGAGAGAGGCCGGGCCCTGCCCATGCCCGTTTCACCGCGTGGGCCTCTTAGCCCTGCTGGGAGCCAGGGGTTCAACAGATCCCGGAAGCAGCAAAACCCCCAGGGGCTGGAAGGCCCCAAGCCAACCCAATCTAAAGTGAGGGTGTCAAAACCAGAAGGCGGGGCTTGTGATGACAGCACCGCCTCTCACCAGCTGTCACCCAGATGTCCCCAGGGCACTCCCTTCACAACAATATAACCAACAAGGACACCGCCCCCCAGGCTGGGGGAGGGGTGGGATGACCAGATGGGCAGTAAGAGGAACCTGGGCTTCGGACCAGCGCTGGGGGGGGGGCTTCAGTCCCAGCTGGGTGACCTGGGAGAAGTTAGGTAACCTCCCCGAGCCTCAGCTTTACCATCTGTAAAATAGGAGCAGTAAACACTTTCGACACACCTTCCTGGGATGTGGTTAAGGACTGGACAGTTCCGTAAACGACGCCTTTAGCAGGGCACGGAGAGAGCACTGGATGAACGGATCAGGTGCTCCTATTACCCATTTGACGACCTCTCCCCACAGCTCTGGGCACCAAGTCAGGCTCTCGGGGATAAAGGAGCCACAGGGAGCAAAGGGAGAGCCCTCAAGTGACCCCCAGAGAGGCCTGACCCCGCCTGAGGCAGGAGTGCCTGGCCTGAGGGAGAACGAGGCAGCAAATGTTTGAGTTGCAAGGGGCCCCCCTAACATTCCTGTTGGGGTTTTACACGGGGTGGCCAGTTAGTTCCTGGAATGTCCAAGAAAAACAAACTGGTTATTCTGAGTGGAATTGCAGCCTGGCTAAGGCAGGTGGGTCTGCTTTAAATTTAACACAGTGTTTCTGAGATTCTTTTCATCTCCTGGCCACCGCTGGTCTGTGGAGACATTACCTCACTTCACCTTCCGGCTCTGCGGCAGGGCAGCTGACAGGGAGTGGGCCTGGGGGTGGGATGAGAGGGGGGGCTGAGAGAGCCCCACCCCGGGCTCCTGGGGGCCGGAGTGAGCAGGCCGCCTTCCTCCAACAACTCGGTCTACCTCTGGGGCTGGGGGGTCTGGAATTGGGGGATGCGGGGATGTTCCCATCCTTGCAGTCAACCCCATCCTTGGTATTTAGCTGAGGAATCACGGCATTTGCAAATACGCTGCTTTCCCAGGAGCACTTGAAAAAGAACTCGGCGGCAGTTTCCCAAGTCCAAGGTTGGTCCCTGTCAAACATTTAGGAGCTGGGTGGCCGTGCCTGCTGGCTCCTCCCAGCATTCCAGTTGCTTTAGCTGGCAAACTGACAGGAGAGGCCAGCGTCCCCACGGGGTGCCTTGGGCAAAGGCGGAGTTCCCTTCTGGTTTTGGAAATTGCTTTTGGCCCTGCTTGCCAGCTTGCGGAGTCCTTGAAAATTCCAGAGCGTTGGAGGCAGACCCGAGTGTGTGAGTCCCAGACACCTAGACAAAGATTGCCTGATCTGACTCAGACCTTGAACGGCCTCATCTTTAAAATGGGGATAAGGGAGGACTTCCCTGGCGGTCCAGTGGTTAGGACTCCGCGCTTTCACCGCCGGGGCCTGGGTTCAGTCCCTGGTCTGGGAACTAAGATCCCGCAAGCTGCGTGGCCAAAAAAGTAGTAATAATAAAAATAAAATAAAATAGAATGGAGATAAGGGGACCTACCTCCCATCAGGGCTGTTATGTGGATTAAATGAAGTCGTGTGCTCAAGGTTCCTTTGTTTCAGATGAAGCGGACCTCAAGTTCTTTGGTTGTAACACACAGAAACTTCCTCAAGATGTTCTTTGTAAAAGGGGAATTTTTTCTATGGAATTAAGGGACTTTCATGAAAACAGGCCACCAGTCCTCTCAGAAAACTGAAACCAGGACCCTGAAAAGGGATTTGCAGTGTCCCTCATCCCGTCCTGTCTCCACGTGCTCTTGGGTGCCTGCTTCTTGGGGCCTCAGCTCATCTCCTCTCCCTGCAGACCAGCTTCCAAAGAGAAAGACCCCTTCACTCACCAAGTAAAGCCTTGGCTTTCCATCATTTCCTCAAGCTGGGTCCATAGTTTGTGCTCCGTAAAAGATAGGCCAGTTTCTACTGTGTTGCTTTGTTTTGTATGTCAGTATTAACTTGCTGAGTATTCCGTTCGTCCCTCCAGATCTGCACCCCTTTCTCCTCCATCTTGCTCTGTCCCCAGGCGCCGACCTGTGTGAACTGTTCCTGGAGCTCCTTCCCCTTCTGGGTTCTGGCTGACTTCAGCCCATAGTAGACACCAGCAGGAAATAGGAGGGCAGGAGGAAAGAGCCTGCAGGGCGTTGATTGTTCTAGCGCCTTGCCAGTGGGGTTGGGCTGGCAGCTGTGTGTCTGGTTCCTACACTGAAGGCCACAGCAGCTTTCCAGCGACCCCATCCTTCAGCTACAGGCCTCTCTGGGTTCTCGTAACCACTTCCTCTCCCGGTCCCTTCAAGCTGGCCGTGCTGACGGCTCTCCACGTTACTATCCCGGAGGTGCTCTACCATCTTGGTTGGTTTCCTTTCATCTTGTCCACATCTCCGTAAAAGTCTCTACACATCGTGCATTTATTATGTTCTCTCTGGGAATGAGGCTGTAACTTTGTTGCCATCTCTCTCCTGTTGGGACTCTGGTGATTCAATGAGATCAAGGGAGAAGTTTGTCTCCCTGCTCCACTTCCCACTCTGGCTCCCGCAGGAAGTGGATAAAGAGCTAGAAGGCCTTTGAGATAAAAATTATAAATAAGATACCCAGAACCAAGAAGATAGCCGGGATTCTTTTGGCAGGAAAAAATAATACATGTGCACTGGTGGGGGGGAGTTACTTCTTTTGAAAGGAACTCTCCATTTTCCTGGGAGAGTGTGACCCACATAAAAGAGTTGGAAATAGGAATATGCCACCAATTCAGTTAGGGCCCTCTCTCTTTCCTAGGACACAGCTGTCTATAAACGAGCATAATACAGGTTTTGAACAGAAGGTATTTTTAAATTGTCAACTTCTCTGTATTTTTCACTCCCAAGTTCATTGGCTTGGTCACCAGAATCTCTGTCTTTTCCTTTCCTTTTTCAGTTTGGCCCATGCACATCTCACTTTGGGCTTTGACTATGACCGTAGCCTAGGTCAGACCTTCCTGTCTCCAGTCCCTCTTGCCCAGTCTGTTCCACAGCTCACTGTCAGATTTGTCTTGGCTTCACACAGGCCTGTGCATGTCGAGTCCCACATCAGAAGCATTCCACGGCTTCCTGGTGAAACATCTGAAAGCTTCAGCCCAACGACATTCAAGACCTCTGCCTTGGTCCCCAACTCAACTTTCTGGCCTAACTCCCCTTCCAGGAACTTCCCTCTCCTGATGAATCAGGTTCCACACTGACCTGCCAATCCTCGTTCCCCACCCGCTCCATCTTTTCATCAATGTGCAGTCCAGGGACTTCCCTGCTGGTCCGGTGGTAAAGAATCCACCTTACAGTGCAGGGGACGCCAATTTGATCCCTGGTCAGGGAACTAAGATCCCACATGCCGCGGGGCAACTAAGCCCGTGCGTGCCACTACAGAGCCCACGCACTCTGGAGACTGCGTGCCACAACTAGAGAGAGAATAAAAAAAAAAACCTGCACGCCACAACGAGAGAGACGCCCGTGCTCCACAAAGAAGGGCCCATGTGCCGCAACTAAAGACCCGATGCAGCCAAAGATAATAATAAAATAATAATAATAAACGTGCAGTCCAAATCCCACTTCCAGGTAAGGCCTGCCCTGCCCTCTCAGCCACAGGGGGCTGCTCATGTTAAACTCCTACGTTCCGAAGAGGACTGCGGAGAGTCCAGGAGGAAGCGTTGAGGGAAGGATAGCTGAGTTCAGGCCAGTTAAAGAGTCTGTGCTTGCCCCCTTGGATATCACTCGTGGTCACTCAGGGGACCTTGTGTGTGCCTCCCCTTGAGCTAACTCCTTCCCAGAGGAGCTGAGGGGATGACCCTTTGGTGTCATCTCCTCTTCAGGCCTCTCCATGCTCTGATTTCACTCTCTGGTTTCATCACATGGTGGTGCTAGTTGCCTCTCTCTTCACAGACAGTCCTGGGACCCCTGGTTGTCTCATTTAAATGCTTGGGTCAAAGGTTACATCAGAGTCTTGTGGATTCCTGGACACTGGGCTGCTCTTAGCTCACTGGGAATCTTAAGCAAGTACCAGGAAGGGCTTCCCCGGGAGGTGCATTCACGGTACATTCTACTTATCTTCAGATGGGGTGTCCCAACCTGGCCTGTCAATGCCAGGATACCCCATGTCTTCTTAGAAAACCCAAGTCTTCTGTTGCATTTGAGGTTAAGCCTCGGTTGGTTTCAACCATCTTTGGTTACACACACACAGAGATTCGAGTATCCATAATACTTTTGATCATTCATTCCAGACTTTGTAATTGCCTTGACTATATAAAAAAAAGGCCTTTACAACACTGTAACAATGAATAGCATGCAATTACTTTTTCGGCAATTGATTATGCATGACTTAAGAAACCATAGATTTGTGAGTTTCATTTATCCCTGAGAGAATGCCAGAACAATTAGCTACACATTAGATTGTCATCACTTAGAACAGGGTCTGCAGCCTGTTCCGAACCGGGCTGCACGGCAGGAGGTGAGTGGCGGGAGAGCGAGCGAAGCTTCATCTGCCGCTCCCCGCGGCTCCCCGTCGCTCGCATTACTGCCTGAACCTACTTCCACCACCCCATCCGTGGAAATATTGTCTTCCACGCAACCAGTCCCTGGTGCCAGAAAAGCTGGGGATGGCTGACTTAGAATGTAGACTGGAAACAAAAAGAATTTAAGTATCACCACTACTCACCTATTAGAATGGCCAAAATACAGAACAAGACAATGCCAAATGCTGGTGAGGATGTGGAGCAGCAGAAGTTCTCATTCATCGCTGGGGGGAATGCAAAATGTACAACACTTTGGAAGACAAGTTGACAGTTTCTGGATTTTCGTTACAGGGAATTGCTCCATGTGTAGCTGTATATTCGGCGTGTCCATGAGAGGAGGGAAATTCAGGAGCCTCCTATGTCCTTATCCTGGTGACATTGTGCATTAGCTTTTTTTAAAAGAGCATTATGCTCATTCATTAGTGGTCTCGTGTCATCACCAGGCATTACCAATCCTAGATCTGTGATCTTCAAAATAACATATTCAGGATAAAGATAAAAATTAAGCAGGACTAAATAATTTATATCATCCAAAAAAAAAGAATTTAAATTGAATTTTTTTTTTAATTTTTTTTTTTTTGTGTGTGGTACGCGGGCCTCTCACTGTTGTGGCCTCTCCCGTTGCAGAGCACAGGCTCCGGACGCGCAGGCTCAGCGGCCACGGCTCACGGGCCTAGCTGCTCCGCGGCACGCGGGATCCTCCCGGACCGGGGCACGAACCCGTGTCCCCTGCATCGGCAGGCAGACTCTCAACCACTGCACCACCAGGGAAGCCCCAAAATTGGAATATTTTTTAAGTTTAAAAAAAAAGGTAGAGAAAATACTGGTCCTTGGAGCCAGTGTGAGCTTTTCTTCTTTTTTTTTTTTTTGGCCACGCACCATGTGGGATCTTTGTTCCCCAACCGGGGTTTGAACCTGCACCCCCTGCATTGGAAGCACGGCACCTTAACTACTGGACCACCAGGGAAGTCCCATAAGCCAGTGTAAATTTCCTAGGAATAAGTCGTGCCAAACTAATTTCATATTCTTTCTTTGTAGAGTCACTAGGCTGATAGGCGAGAGAACTCCTAAAGAGATGAATCAGAGAATGCTAGGTGAACTGCATTGGTTTCCACGGGCAAATAATGAAGCCCCTCGTAGCAGCTGGGATGGTCATTAGCGCTGTGCACAAAGATTCTATCTATGTCTCCTCCTCTTACATAATGGAGCCGAATCCGGCCTCTGTATCCCGACACCGAATTAAATCTTGGAGACAGAGTTTTGGGTGAAGTAGAAAAGAATAGCTTTATTGCTTTGCCAGGCAAAGGGGGCCACGGAGGGCTAGGGCCCCATTCTTTTGATTGGTTGGTGGTGAGGTAAGTGGGAGTCAGCATCATCAACCTTCTGGTTCCAGCTGGTCTGGTGTCTAGTGCTTGTGGGCAGCGTACCATCATTAACATTTAACTTCTCCCACCTGGTGAGGTTCAGTATCTGCAAAACAGCTCAAAGATATTGTTGTCTGTATCCCTTGATGGGGAACCAGGACATTGCCCCAAGGCTGCACTATTGTTCCTCCCCTGTCTCTGCATCCCCTCCCTTCCCTAATTAGCAACTATTTGAACCTGCTCAAGAAACTCAGGGAGGGTATGGAGGCTGAATGAAGCTTATTTCCTGTAATCAAGAAATGGTGAGGGGGGGCGGGCTTCCCTGGTGGCACAGTGGTTGAGAGTCCGCCTGCCAGTGCAGGGGACATGGGTTCGTGCACCGGTCCGGGAGGATCCCACATGCTGCGGAGCGGCTGGGCCCGTGAGCCATGGCCACTGAACCTGCGCGTCCAGAGCCTGTGCTCCACAACAGGAGAGGCCACAACAGCGAGAGGCCTGCGTACCACAAAAAAAAAAAAGAAAGAAAAAGAAAATATTTAAATACCTATTACCATACAATGTAAGTTAAAACTATACTTTTTTGGTATAGTTTCATCATAAAATTCAGTTTCTGCCTATTCACTTCTTAATAAAAAGGACAAAGAGTTTTCCCGAAATAGTGAAAGTTTGCTATCATAGTTCTAAGAGTCATTGACTTACAAAACCTTGAGACCAGGGACTTCCCTGGTGGTCCAGTGGTTAAGAATCCACCTTCCAACGCAGGGGACGCAGATTCAATCCCTGGTAGGGGAACTAAGATCCCACATGCCGCGGGGCAACTATGCCCATGTGCTGCAACTACTGAGCCCGCTCGGGCCACAAGTTGAGAGCCCACGCTCCGCAACAAAAGCTGCCGTGTGCTGCAACTAAGACCCGACCAGGCAAATTAATTAATTAAAATTAAAAAACAAAAAAACCTTGAGACCAGAATATGTCTGTTCCAGTAACATTTACCAGGATGTTTGTTGTAGAAAACTGAGTTTGTTCACATATGGTTGCAAATTCTATTTGAATAGGCCTTTGATCTTATCCACTGGTCCAGGTGACAGTGAACTTCCCTTGACCTCATTGATCTCATTCTCATTTACTCAACTTACATAGGAAGACTGTTCAGATTTTCTTAAAATTAGGAAAACAGTGAAAGGCATGGTCCTCTTTGTAAAATGTAAGACTGATGACAATAGATAAAATTTAAAATACAATGCAGAATTGAAATTGGTCACAGTGTTACTGAACCAAACTTGGGTCCACTCGCCCTCATGTAGTAAAATCAATCTACTGACACCAGGTTGTGGTGAAGGAAAGTCTAGCGTTTATTGTAAGGTGTCAAGCAAGGAGAATGGGTGGCTCATGCTCAAAACCCCTAAACTCCCTGAAGGGTTTCAGCAAAGCATTTGTAAAGGCCAGGTGAGGGAGGGGCCTCCCAGGGTCTGTGATCAGCTCGTGCACAATTCTCTGATTGGCTGATGGTGAGGTAACAAGGTGGTGTCACAGGGGTTAACGTTATCAACCCTTAGGCACCAGTAGGTCCGGGCCTACGTGCTCATGGTCATCAATTAGTTAATTTCTTCCATTTGATTGGGGTTTTTGCATCTGTAAAGCAACTCTGAAAATGTGCCTCAGATACTATTATCTAGGAACTTCAGAGAGGAGCTACAGTAGAGGATATGGGGGAGGGGTCTGTCCCAGGAAGGCCCAATAGGGTCCTGCTTGGTTACGACAACAGGCTCTGCCATGTCAGCCGGAAATGGCCCTCTGGCCACTTCCCAGGGTTTCCCTGGTCTTCCCAGTGGCAGCAGAACATCTGCCTCAGCTCTGCACCCTGGCAGGACCATGCACAGCAGGAAGGGAAGGACGAGGACAGCCCTCCTCCGTCTATGGAAAACATGGATCTTCCCAGAAGCCACTTACTTGTCATTGTCGGCCAGGGTCAAGAGCAAAGGGAGTGGGGTTACTCTTGGCTTAGACTAATCAGAGGCTGGGTGTACTGCAGCCTGGTTGAAAGTGGGGCTCTCTTAGTAAGGGAAGCAGGGGCCGAGGGTACACAGCCCTGGCCCCCTTCTGGGGGTCCACAGTAGAAGACACAAAACGCGCAGAAAATGGCTGTGAAAAGATTCCATTTTTACGATGCAATAAACATCAGACAACTTTGCTGGGGAGTCAGGAGCCTCGTAGAGGGTGAGCCACCCAGGATTCTTGTCATGAGACTCGGGTTTGTCCACAGGCGGGCTTCGAACAGAGACCTTCTCAAAGCGCTTCTGAGGGCGCCAAGCACTTAGCAGGGAGGTCGCTCCCCCAGAGCACAGAGGCCTCACCTTCTCCCTGTGACTCCACCCCCAGGGACTCAACTGCCTTCTTGGCTGGACTCGTGGGACCTCCAGGAAGATGCTGAGGAAGTGGAAAGGCCAGTGCCCTCTGGGTGGGTCTCCTGGGAAGGCCTGTGAGGGGCCTGGGAAATGATCACAGTCTTTATCCAGCCTTGGGAAACTCACTGGAGGCCAGGTCCTGGTTGAGAGCTGGGTCCTGGGCCCCCCTTGGGCTCTAAGAAGAGCTGGGCTCGGCTTCCTTCTCTCCCAGCAGTAACTACATGAGACAGTGGCCACGGTGAGGAGACAGAACCCAGAGTGAACCAGCTGCAGGAAGTCCTGGCTTTGTTCTCGAGGCTGTGAGGCCCAGAGAGCAGGCACTGGTGCTAGCTCTTCGCTGTCTGGTATGGCTCCAGCAATCCCTCCTGATATGGTCTCCTCTCCTCAGCCCCGTGCCTCCCGCTTCGACTGCAGGCAAACAGGGGGATGCACTGGCCTAAACACGCCCACCCCGCCCTGCGCCGGCTCACCTGCCTTCCCCAGCCAATGAGATGGGGGCACGGCCTCTGGCCTTCCCAACACATGGCCCAGGGTGGTCCTGCTGCTGACGCAGGCCACGAGCTCCTCATGGGCTGGAGCACGTTTCACAGGGCTAAGCACGGTGCTAGCTGAGAACTAATGCTCAGTGGGGAGAGGCCACAGCAGACAGAGCAGGAGCAGGGCCAGGGCAGTGTGTCCATCTGCAGCCCTCAAGGGGCTCAAGCACGTGGCACATGGCAGGGACAGCACAGCTGAGCCTGGGAACAGGGGTGACAGGCAGGGGAGAGGCAGCCCACCAACACACACACACTGACACATGCTCACAATTACATGAGCTGCGTTCTAACAGGTATACTGGAGACTTGAATCCATTTCCCCTTTAACCGTGGCACCCTCTCCCCATCACATACACCCTTACCTGCTCTCGATTTCCTGTGTCACAGCAATGGCTAACACATGCCCCTTGTCTCCCATCAGAAGACAAATCAATCCCTCCCTTGCTCTACCGGGCTTGGAGACCACAGAATGTATTTGCTTCTCATTCAAAGTGACGTCAGCCAGAGGATGGGGTTGGCAGTGCTGGAATAAGTAGAGGTGCAGGGGTGGTGGGGCAGCAGGAAGGGCAAAGGCCTCAGCAGCTCTAGGAGCCACCTTGGCAGCAAGAGCCACCTTGTGATCTGGACAGACCCTGGTCCAGGCATCCATGTAGCCTCTAGGAAAAATGTAGCGTCTCCAGTATGGGGTAAGAGAGAGAAGGGTGAACACTTTCAAGGAGATTCCCAAGCATCTTTGATCGTTCCGACCTACCTCACAGTTGGCTGTGAAACTTCAATGAGATCATGGATGTGAAATGCGCTTTGAGACAACTACTCACTCATTGACTCATTCATCGAAAATGTGTTGAGAGTCTCGAATGTGTCAGGCATTGTGCTTGAGCCAAGAGAGAGCGTAGAAAAGATAAACACATAAAACAGAGAAAGAAAATAAACAGTACATGAGCCACCACAATCCCTCCTTTCTAAGCCGCAGGCAGACATGGCTAATCAAGCATAGCTCTCTTTATCACAGCACCTGGAAAGGACCTCAGAATTCTTCTCAATACAGTTCTCTAGGCAGCTACTCCTAATTGAATGTTATGGATTGAATATTTGTTTCCCTCCCAAATTCATATGTTGAAGCCCTAACCTCCAGGGTGGCTGTATTTAGAGATTAGGCCCCTACGGAACAATTATGATTCAATGCAGTCTTAAGGGTGGGGTCCTGATCTTATAGGATTAGTGTCCTTATAGGAAGAGATGCCAGAGAGCTCACTCCCTCTCTCCCTGTCCTCACACATCATGTGAGCACATAGCAAGATGGCAGCTGCCTGCAAGCCAAGAAAGGAAGCCTCAGGATGAAACCTACCTTGCAGGCACCTTGATCTTGGACTTCCAGCCTCCAGAACTGTGAAAATGAATTTCTGTTGTTCAAACTACCCAGTCTGTGTTATTCTGTTATAGCCTGAGCAGACCAAGACACTGAGTCAACATGAAGGATGATGTTTGTCATTCCTGGGGCAAAGACATGGAGGTACTGATAGGCGAAGTTGGTATCAGAAACAGGGAGCAGCATGGTATGTCCAGGGCCCATGATGTTTAGAGAGTGGAGTGGACAGAGATGGGACTGGAGAGCGAGGCAGCCACCGTAGTACATGTGGATGTGTAGGCCATGCCAGGGCCTTGGGACTTACTCTAAAAGCATTGGGGAATGATCTTCAGGTCCACATTTAGAAAGATCAATCTGGGACTTCCCTGGTGGCGCAGTGGTTGGGAATCCGCCTGCCAATGCAGGGGACACGAGTTCGTTCCCTAGTCTGGGGGGGGGTTCCACGTGCCACGGAGTAGCTAAGCCTGCGAGCCACAACTACTGAGCCTGCATGCTGCAACTACTGAAACCCGTGTGCCTAGAGCCCGTGCTCTGCAACAAGAGAAGCGACCGCAATGAGAAGCCTGCGCACCGCAACAAAGAGTAGCCCCTGCTCGCCGCAACTAGAGAAAGCCCGCACGTAGCAACGAAGACCCAACACAGCCAAAAATTAATTAATTAATTTAAAAAAAAAAGAAATCAATGTGACAACAACCCGTCTATGTGCAGGCTTGACAGCAGGTAGGCGGGGATAGAGGCAGGAGGTCAGTAGGTAGCTGCCCCGCGGATCAAGCCTGGGATGGACCTGAGCCACGTGAGAGGACAGGCTTGGTGACCAACTGGCTGCAGATTAAGAGGAAGAGGTGAGGTGAGTCCCGGGTTTCAGGTTTGGACAATGGGTTGGATGGATGTCCCTCCCTTTGACAGGAATGTGATCTCCTGTGGGGAGATCTCCTGTAAGCAGGCCGCAGGTTGAGAGCAGAAGTCACTGCAGCCACATGCTATTGGTCAGAGTCAGGCTCAGGCCAGCCCACATTCAATGTGGGTGGGGATTGCCCAAGAGTGTGAATACAGGGAGGTGTGATCCCTCGGAGCCACTGGGTAACAATCTTCCACCACATCCAAGTAACAGGCAGGAAGGAAGGGGAAGGACAAGGCCCAAAGCCAGAGGCACCTGCCACCTGGGCCTGTGGCCTTTGACGAGCTCTCCCTGAAGCCCTGCTCTGACTTCCTCTGGGCCAGAAAAGAACCAGGTCACGTAAACACCCTTAGCTGCAAGGGAGTCTGGGAAACTGAATGTTCTCACCTGCGCACATTGTCATCCCCTCAAAAACCTGAATTCTCAGGTAGGGAGAAGGGGAGCACGGCTTTGAGTAGGCCACTAGCAGAGTCTTCTGTGGAAGTCTCAGGGGGGTGGGGGTGGGGGGAATAACAACCACTGAACACCTCTATGGGAGAGAAGCCATGCTTAGTGCTTTACACAGAATTTGGTTCAGTAGGTCGAGGGTGGGGCCCAAGAATTTGCATCTCTAACCAGCGCCCAGGGGATGCCAAGGCTGCGGATGCGAAACCACGCTTTGAGTGGCCCTGAGCTGGGTTACACTGAGGAAACAGGCAACTCCCAAATCTCAGAAGCTTAAGTGACAAAGTCTTGTTTCTTACTCACGTGACCTGTCCACTGTGAGTTGCTGGGGCTTTGCTCCCAGGAACCAGGTGGCCAGAGCAGAGGGAAAGAAGTCACCGCAAACACCTTCTGGCTCCTTTGAGTTGCATGGCTGTGCCCGATATCAGATGTCAGACAGGGAGGAAGAGCTGTTTTGGTGAATGATCCTTTGGGCTACCCCAGGCTTCATAGAAGCAGTGGGATTTGAGCTGGCTGGGCTTTGAAGGATGAACAGGAGCTTACCCTGCAGAGAAGGGGGAGAACATTCCAGGCTGAGGAAACACCATCAATTAACTACCATTGATGGAGCACTGATTATGTGCTAGAAGCTTTCAGATTGCTTCCTTCTGAGCCGTCACAAGACCACCGAGATAGTATTGGTCCCTTTCATGAAAGAGGAGACTGCGAGTTTGAGATCAGGTCACAGCGCCGGAACATGGGAGCCCAGGAACTTGAACCCAATGTCCAGGGCTTTCTTACCCTTGTCACTGTGGTGTCAGGGAGGTTGTATGGCTGTGTAGGAGATTTGCAGAATGATCTGTGTGCTGCTGTTTCCTGGAAATTGGTTCCAACCTCCAGAGGATTTGGGGGGTGGGGGCAGTGGGACTCATTAACGGATAGCAATTTTTATTGTGGTTAAATATACATGACATGAAATTTACCACTTTTAAGTGTACAGTTCAGTGGCCTTAAGTACGTTCACATTGTTGGGCACCATCACCACCATCCATCTCCACAGATTTCTCATCTTGCAAAACCGAAACTCTGTACCCATTAAACAGAAACTCCCCAATACCCCTCCCACCAGCCTCTGGCAACCACCGTGCTACTTTCTGTCTCTATGACACTGACGACTCTATTCCATATAAGTGGAATCATACGGTATTTGTCCTTGTGTGTCTGGCTTATTTCACTTAGCCTAATGTCTTCACTGTTCATCCATGTTGTACCATGTATTGAAACATCATTCCTTTTTATAGCTCAATAATATTCCATTGCATGCACGGACCCCATTTTGTTTATTCATTCATCCATTGATGGAACTTTGGGTTGTCTCCACCTTTTGGCTATTGTGACTAATGCTGCTATGAACATGGGTATGCAAATATCTCTTGGAGTCCCTGCTCTGAATTCTTTTGTGTATATACCCAGAAGTGGGACTGCTGTGTCCAGAGGAATTTTTAACATAAAGGACTTTATGTGGGTCAGAGGTGCTGGTGGGCTTCGTTGGGGTCCAGGGGAAAATGCTGCCCACCAGCACTGTAGGAGGAGGCCCAAGACCCCCCAGGTTCCTCACTGCTCCCCGCTCCCCCTCCCAGGATGTCCTGGTTAGGCACCCCTCACCTGCTGCGGGGGGAGGTGGGGCTGCGGGAGCCCGGACCCACCACCCAGGTGCAGCAAGTCTCTCTGCCCGGTTATTTAACTGTTTATCAGGCATAGATCTTGCCCCCCTGGAGTTGGGAATTTCTCCAGGGAGAACAGCCCTTCTCCTCTCTAAGCCTCTCTTTTCCTGGCTATAAAACTGAGGTGCTGGTATTGGCCCGCCTACCTCACAGATTGTCGGGAGGTTCAAATAAACTAATGGACGTGAGGGACACGGAGATGCTGCTTCCTGCTGGAGACCCACCCCCCGCTCCCGGGCTGCCTTCCACGCACCCCTCTTGGTGGGTCACACAGGCGCACTGCTGGGGTGACGGTCTGCAAAGGCTGAGGCTGCTTCCACAAGGCCGGAAGAGCCCCCGGGGCTGAAATAGCTAAAAAGAGGACAGCTCAGTAAGATCACTTCCTCAAGACAGTTCTGGGGCAGTGGTTTGCAAATTAGAACAGGACTGAGAATCCCCCAGAGGGCTTGTTAACACAGAGAACGGACCCACCCCAGAGCTTCTGACTCGGGGAGGCTAGGGTGGGCCCCAGGAATCTGCTCTCCTCCAAGTTCTGAGGCAGCTGATCTGGGGACCGCATTCCGAGAATCACGGCTCTAGAAAATGGAGGAAAAAAGATGCTTATTTTGAAGACCACGGACACATGAGTTCCCTCCATCCCTCCTTTCCTCTCCCCTCCCTTTCTTGTTTCTTTCCTTCCTCTTTTGTCCAACATTTATTATTAGAGCACAGAGTCTGGCCTGGGTTGACCAGATGGTCCTTGGCTGCCCAGGGCCCGAGGCCTGTGCTTGTGACCGGATGCAGAGGAGTCTGCGTAAGTCAGGCTGCTGGGGGGAGGGAAAATACCATGTTCTGGGCGAGGGGCCAGGCAGCCTTCCAGGCCCTGCAAGAGCCCAGGGCACTGTGCAAGGCCGGGGCAGCCTTCCTCCGGGGTCAGGTGGTACCCACACAGCAGGACACTGGGTGGGGAGCTGGTCTTGGGAGAGGCACCTGATATGGTGCCGTGCCAGGCCCCACAGCCCAGCCCTAAGGCGCTTGCCAGGCTAGGCCTTCCGAGGCAGAGCTGGAGGAATTCCCTGGCGGTCCAGTGGTTAGGAGTCCATGCTTCCACTGCAGGGGCACAGGTTCAATCCCTGGTTGGGGAACTAAGATCCCGCAGATTGAGGGCTGGCAGGCAGGCTGAGAGGTTCAGTGAGTAGGGGCAGAGCTCCACGGGCACTGGGGCAGCCAGCCCTTGGCCCTTAGATGGCCAGGTTGTGACATTTTTCTTTGAAGGCTCCAGCGTCCTTGTGTCCCACCCCGTGACCCATGGTGGACCCTGCAGTCCACCTTCCCAGAGACTCATCCATCAGGCTTCCCTGGACCTTCCCTCTCCTCCCTCACGGACCAGGGTCCCATTCCTCAGGGCCCCCTTTTCTATTTTCAAATGAGATCACAAACCAATCCGATCAATGGAACCTAATATGGTCCCCTGTGTCCATCATCAGAACCCAACAAAAGCGCCAGGAGATGAACTGCAGAGGCTCAGCTCCAAAAGGGACACCAAACCGGGGCGTCTTCCCTGGAATTTGATCTGACCCCAGGGCATTGCTTTCACCTTCTCCAGACCTATTCCTTCAATCCAGAAATGGGGCCAATAGGACGAGTGCCGAAGGGCTGTGGGGATCGTACCAGCTAGTATCACGGGAATCCTGGGTAACTGGTACCTCTCTCCTCTGCAGCCAAAGGCTGGCCCCCAGGTTCTGAGATTCCTTCTGGTAACACACATGACATATTTCTCAAACTCTTCAAAATTTACCTCCGCTTTGATTGGGGCCATAGGTTGGGGTTCTTAGTTCCTTAAGGTGTCTGCTTGCTGTTCATTTGTTCCAGTTTCATCTCGTGAGCTGCCAGCTCCCCAGCCAGGCAAAGCACAGGACCCCCTCCCCGCACTTGGCTGTCCCATCTGTACCTCTGCGAGGCGCACTCAGAAGGGGTGCTCTCCGGCCGGGGGAGGCATCTGATACCCTCCTGTCTGCCAGCCACACTCCATGTAGACAGCTTCTGATGCGAAAACCCCTTCCTTGGGGTCTGAGCGGAGGGGGTGGGCACAGTGCGGAGACTGGGAGCCCAGGCTCTGGAGCCCACAGTCGGGCTGCAGATCCTCAGTGGCCCCACATGTTGACTGTGTCCACGTGTTCCCAGGGAAGGAGGAGCGTAACCGTATCCCTCACTGCCCTGGGTGAGCGGCAGGGGAGGGTGGGTGTCCGCACCTGGGACCCAGCTAAGAACAGCCATGCAGGAGCGGAGGACTCCTCTCCGTGCTCTGCTCCTGACTTCGGGAACTTTCTGCTGTTAGCACGGTCCCTCCATCACTGTGGAGATGCTGTGTGCAGACCTCCTGTTGGTCCCTCACAGGGGGGAGCTTGCTTTGTCAATCAATCTCCGTACCTCTGAAGATGCCCAGTGTGAGCTCTGCACTGAATTTTTGGCCTGTATTATCTCATTTGATTTGAGAAGGGGTGGAAGTATTTAATGCAGATGACAAAAGGTTATCTATATCTGTAAGAAATAAGAGTTCTTCGAAATTGACAGTAAAGGTCAATAGAAACCAACCAATAGAAAATGGGTAAAGGATACAAGTAGACAATTCTCGTTTAAGTGCAAATCAGACCAGCCAATACACGTCTGAAAAGAGGCTCAGAATTATGAATAGGGAATTGCAAATTAAAGTAACAATGAGAGGCGTTGTTTATCTCTCAGAGTGGCTAAAATTTCAATGATTCCATTTTGTAAAAGAGACAATGTTCCTCCCCCCTCCCCCCCCCCCCGGCCCCCATAGATGTGTATGTGGCAGGGTTTTCTCAACTCCGGCACAACTGACATTTCGGGCCAGATGATTCTTTTTTTTTTTTTTCTTAATGAATAAGGCAGCTTATTAACCCAGCGTCATTTGTTGTAATGCTTCTTGTTGGCAGCCGCCACCTGTCCAGCGATTCTGTCCAGATCTCTCTGTCCCGAACATGTGAGTTTGCAGCCCCCATCTTGGTCCTTTCCCACCACCTTCAGCCCCTCTGGGGCTCAGAGGACCCGGCGGGCCCCACTTTTGGAGCCTGTGCTGAAATGGCTGGGCAGGACACTTTCTCTGCCGTCCCCCCCAGAGATCTCGGTCCTGGAGCTGTCCCAGCGCCACGCCGGAGGTACAGGTGCAGTGCTGTGGGAGCAGCTCGCGTGTAGGATCACAGGGCGTGAGCTCTTTGTGTTTGGCCAGCTTGACAGTGTCCACCCATTCAGGGCCTTTCAAGCTTCCCGGACTTGCTGAGGAAGGCTGCCAGGGCTCTGACGAGCTCCCGCTGGTTCACGTCTTTTACAGTAACTCCAGGCATCGTGGGGCCTCCGCACTGCCAGCCAGGGGAAAGGAGGGGGCAATTCTTGATGGCAGGGGCTGTCCTTGTATTGTAGGGTCTGTAGCAGCATCTCTGGCCTCTACCCACTAGATGACAGTAGCACACCCCCCGCTCCCCAGTTGTGATGACCAAGGATGACACTGCCAAATGTTCAGGGGGCAAAACTGTCCCCCACCTCTGCTTGAAAACCACTCGGTATATAGCTAAACGTTGACAGCTGCGTATGCTGTAATGAACACTTACTTAATTTTAATCACTATTTTACAGATAAGGAAACTGAGGCACACAGAGGCCAAGTAACTGTCAGCTGAGGACCCGAGATTCCAAGAGGAGTCTGATTTCATAGCTCAGTTTCTTACCTGAAATGCAGCCGCGCTGCTCAATTACATTTTTGAGGTTTGACTGGTTAAATGAACCGGGGCTTAAGATTCACGTTTCCAGGCAAGAACCACGGGACAGGGAAGGGGAGCCCAGGCCTGTGGTGTCTGAAACTGTCACGTATGAGGCCACAGCCCCAGGGCTGGCTTGGCTCCCTGAGATGACAGTGCTGGGCGGCCAGTCCAAAAAGCATCAGCCAGCAGGGCCGCCTGACCTCTGAGCAGGGCTGACCACCATTTGCAAAGAAAGGCCTAGAGGCTGAACCACGGGGTGGGGGCGGGGGGGGGGAAGATGGAGGAGCCTGGATGGGGGCAGGTGCATGAGGAGGGTGGTGATGACTAGACTCCTGATTCTTTCTCATTTCCCTCCCTCCTGGCCTCTGGGCACCCAAGTGCCTCCCTCCCCACTCACTGTCGCACTCACTGTTCTCCCCACACTGCCCTCTCCCCAAAGCCCCGCTACAGCCAGCTGGGTGGGCAACAGCCCTACCCGGAACGGCAGGGGAGGTGGGCGGGCGCATGTTCACGTGATGCCTGGTGGCTTCCTCAACCTTTGGCCAGGTCACAATGGGCTGAATTTCCTGTTGGCTCATCTGTTTGGGGCCCTAGACCATGAGCTCTGTGAAGGCAGAGCCTGGTGGGCATCAAGATTGGGTGGGTGCAGGATGAGGGAAGGAGGTGGGAGAGGGGCAGTTGCTCAAGGGCTGAGCAGCTCCAGTGACACCCAAGCCCAGCCCTGGTGAGCTGAGGTGCTCAGCTCTGTCCCCTGGGACTAGGTTCTGGCCTTTCCCTGGATCTGTGAACAAAGCATGGCTGTGAGTTTTCAACTGAACGGAGCTCCTGATTACCTCTCCTGGGAGGAGAGAAGAGCTGCTTAAAGAACTTGAGGCATGATCCTCATTCAATAATTCAAGCTTAGCTTTTTAAACGGAAACTTCTCTTGGAGCTGCTTCTAGAAACACTTGCTGGTTGTGTCCCCTCCTCCTGTCCCTGCAGGTCCCCTGCTGGTAGGAACATGTAAGTTGAAAAAGCAGTTGCCCTGATGTGCTGGGCTGGGAAGCAGCATCACCACCTCTTTCTTTGCTGAGCCCCCAGGTAGAGCTGATCAAGGCATCCTTTGAACCCCACTGTATTCTTGGCACCATGAGAACTTTATCACACACATGCACTCCTGCTTTCTGAAGACAGGGATCAGACCTTAAGAGCTTTGTGGAGAAACCTGGTGTCCATGACTCACTTGTCGAGAAGTCAACACACTAATAGGAGGGGACGGTGGGTGGCTGTGACTCGGCACAGCTTAGGGCTTATTCTAAGTCGGCGATTCTCAACCCTGCTCACGTTAGACTCACGCCCCAGGCTCATTAAATCAGAATCTCTGGGACAGTGGTCCTGTAATCACAGGTTTTATAAGCTCTCCAGGTGTTTCCAATGCGCAGAGTTGAGGACCTCTGTTCTAAGTGGACTTTGGCAAAAGGGGGCTTGACGGTGTAGAAATATTGAAATTTTAGACTGTAGCTATTTCGGCGCTTGTGACCAAACTAAGAGCCCTATGTAAGCGAGGCAGGAGAAAGAAAATCACACCAGGTTTGGGATACCTGCAGAGTCCAGCAAAACCATCACCTGAACCGCGTGGCCCCGAACACGAGCGGCAACTGGTTCGCTCATGCTGCGGTCCAGTGCCACCCACTCATGAGGGGGTGAAGTCACAGAGAAGTCGCTGATGGACGACTTGTCACCTAGCCAGCTTTTGAGGACCGGTCTTTCCTATTTCAAGAGCATTCTCTGGACTCCTACAGCCCCCACATCAATCGTAAACTCAAAATTTTAGGGTTGGCAAGCAACAAAGAGACACTTCTTAAGTGGTTCCTAACTCTCTATAGGTGCAGACCCCCTAAGGGCCCCAGCATCTGATTGGGTCCCGCAACCCAAATCAAATCCACGATGAAATGCCACCTCACACCCATCGGGATGGCCAATATATATATATATACGGTATTTCATCATGGATTTTATTATGTATATAAGACATATAAAACAAAACAGGAAATAACAAGTATTGGCAAGGGTGTGGAGAACCCTTGTGCACTGTTGGTAGGAATGTGAAATGGTTCAGTCACTGTGGAAAATAGTATGGCAGCTCTCAAAACATTAAAATAGAATTGCTGTGTGACTCAGCAATTCTACTTCTGGGTCTAAACCCAAAATAATTGAAAGCAGGTACTTTAACAGATATTTGTACACCTATGTTCATAGCAGCATCGTTCATAAGAGCCAAAAGGTGGAGGCAACCCCAAAGTCCACTGACAGGTAAATGGATAAACAAAATATGGTACATACACACAATGGAGTATTAGCCTTAAAAAGAGGGAAATTCTGACACATGCTACAACGTAGATGAACATTGTGGCTATTATGTTAAGTAAGCCAATCACAGAAGGACAAATACTCTTATCATGCCACCTATAGCAGGCAGTAGTTAAATTCAGAGACAGAAAGTAGGATGGCGGTTATCAAGGGCTGGTGGGAGGAAGGAATGGGGAGTTATCATTGAATGGGTACAGTTTTAGTTTTGCGATGAAGGTAACTGTGATGATTACGCAACAATGAAACTACTTAATGTCACTGCACTGCACACTTAAAAATGGTTAAGATGGTAAATTTTATGTTATTTTTTACCAAAGTTCAAACACAAAAACAAAACCCCACAGCCTAGTTCTGGGGTGGGCACACATGAAGGAACGCACATTTTCACCAGAAGTGGTTTATCAGAGTAATGGCCTGTAACAGCCCTGAAAGGACCAGGGAGGCCCAGGGGAACCTACATGTATTGTGGCTTCTGTATTTTGGGGGAAGGGGACAGACTGGGAATGGGACAGGGGGCTTTATCCATTCCTTGGTTTTCCTCTCGATTCAGGTAGAAAATGTCTCAAAGACTCACTGGGGTACCTGTGGGAATGCTGGTAGTGTTTTTGATGAGAACCTAGAGAGGGGAGATTTTTTAAAAATTTAAGGGTTGTTAGAAGCAAGCAAGTAGGTACGAATTGATACGCGAAGGGACAGGGTGGGGGGAGTGTACATCCAGGAGCAGTGTCTGGTCCAGCACCTTGGGGTTCTGCAAGAACTCGTAGCTTCTGTGAAGTTTGGAAACCCCACCAATCACAATCCATTCCACCTTGATTAAAAAAAAAAAAAGAAAGATCATTTGGGGGAATTCCTTGGCGGGCCAGTGGTTAGGACTCTGTGCTTTCACTGCTGAAGGTGTGGGTGCAATCCCTGGGTGTGAAACTAAGATCCCATAAGACGCGTGGCACAGTCAAAACAATAAAAAAATTAAAAAAATAATAAAGAAATGAAGTTGGTAAATATTAAAAAAAAAAAAAATCATGCAGCTTGACCTGTTCTCTTCACCAGATTTGACTTGGACCTACTTGTGGCTCTCTCCAAAAATCAACTTTGCCCTCAGAGAGGAGCCTTTCCAATACTGAGAATATTCCAAAGGACATGCCATCTTAAATGGCAAAGGAGGCCACCCCCCCCCCCAGAGGCTGCTGAACAAAGAGTGGCGCTGAAGTGAGCGTGTAAATCCCACAGGGGAGAAAGGGAGTCCTGGTCGGCCAAGATGTGCAAGCCTGGAATGTCTGCTTACAAACCAGGAGTAGGTCTCCAGGAGGGAAACACGCGTAGAATGGAGCTGCCCAGGACACGCATGGATGGTCGGGCAGGAAGGGCAGGGGGCCATCACCCCCCTCCCAACGCAGGTCAGGGGTCTGATTTCAGCAAGCACATCGGCCCTGCCCACGTCTGGGTCTCGCTTCTTCACCTCTGCACCCTCAGTTCCCAGGTGGGGCTGAGCCATGACGCTCAAGTGCTTACGCCGAGCCCTAGGGCCAGGTAACCACATGCTTATTTGTCCAATGGGCACCTTGGGACCTCCTGAAGACCCTCTCCCACAGTCCAGTAGGAGTGGAAATGATCAGGTTATAAATTGGTCCTTTAACACCCAGAGAGCACATCTTCACCTGTGGTGTGGATTCCATCCTGACCCTTCTTCCTACGCCCCTCAGAAGCTGTCCATAATCCTCTGTACCCAAGCCCTGGTTGAACCCTATTTCTTCTTTTTGTTTTTGTTTTTTTTTGGCCGCGCTGTGCAGCATGCAGAATCTTAGTTCCCCAACCAGGGAGCAAACCTGCACCCCCTGCAGTGGAAGCGCAGAGTCCTAACCACTGGCCTGCTAGGGAAGTCCCAGGTGAACCCTGTTTCTGCCAGGTTTTCTCCAGTGTGGGCACAGGACACACAGGCTGGGTTCTGTCATCACGTACCTTGGAGGGAGCAGCATGGCGACTCTCCCCAGGCGAGGCCTCCCTTCCCAGCCCAGACACACATAGCCACCTCCTTCCCACTGGCTTCTGCTCTCCTGGCCTCAGGGCCAGAAGCTGGCTGTGGAAGGGGGACACCACAGGGCCAGGCAGGGGTCAGAGTGGGAGGCTGCCAGGGCTGAGCTCTCCCTCCACGTCCTCTGCCAAAAAAACAGGAAGAGGAATCCGAAATGTGACTGCGCTGAGTAATTCCAGTCCCAGGCTCTCAAGTCACAGATGTAGAAACCACAAACCAAAGAGCAAAGAACAAAACCAAAAAGCCTGCAGTCTTTTAGACTTTTTTCCTCCCAACAGCTAGTTCCAGTGATGTTTATTACTCAGCCTGAGTTGGAATAACATTAGACAAAAATAGAAACAGCGTCTGGTTTTACAAAGCCTCGGCACAAGTCCTCTGATTTTTCTGTCCATGTCAGGGCCGCCTGCTGCTGGTACCAAAGGTCAAGGGAGCCCGGACGACCCTGGATGGAGCAGAGCCTGCACAGGGACGCAGGCCTCAGCGCTGGCTTGAGAGCAGAGCTAGGGAGACAGCCGGGCAACTTGCTCAAGCGGTACAGCCCGGCTGGGGATCCAGGGTTTTATGTCTGGGGGTGAGCCGCTGGGGCCCCGAAGAGACCAGCCCCGGACTCAGGGCTGATCTGGTTCAGAAGGACACGTAGCCACATGCCAGCAGGGCCAGGGCTCTGCCCCAGGCACGGAAGCTGGGTGGGTAGCTCCACCATCCTGTGCTTGTTCCAGAGAAAGAGCCTTAGCGGGGGCCTCTTTGGGAACTCTGTCCCCAGGGGCTGGTGCGGCCAGAAGGGGCAGGCCACGCAGCAGCAGGGCCCCCGCTCGTCGTGAGCCCGCAGGAAGCCTGCCTGCAGTCACTGGCTGCTCACAGCACTGAGACCTCGCGCCCCTACCCTGGGGGCGGCCAGGGGTTCCACCTCCAAGGCCTCCTGCAGCACAGGGGGAGGTCCGGCCGCCTCGGAGGGGCTCGGGGGACTTGGTGGACCTCGTGTGCATCGTGAGATGGGGAGAGGCAGGGATGAGCAATGTAGCCACTTTCCAGGTGAAGCCAGTCCAGCCCAGAGGCCGGCTGCTTTTTGGACCCCCCGAAGTCACTGCCGGGCTCTGCACCGTCACCATGAACTGCCCGGGACTCCGGTCTCCCGGTCCTCTCCTGTGACGGGCAGGCCAGGCGGCCAGTGCGCAGGGGCTGCTATCTCAGGGGCTGCTTGAGCTCGAAGAGGCCTGTCCCGCCCTTGACGACCTTCCCAACCACGAGGCAGGCTGACGGCGACCTCAGCTCATCGTGGGATCCTGGGAGAGACACAAGAGTGCTCGTTAGTTGGCTGAGGGAGAAGTCGGGGGCGGTGGAAGGCGATGGGGGGCGGCGCTCAGCACTGAGGCTGGGCGGGTGGGGCACCTCCGAGGCCACGAGGGGTGGTGCTGAGGCTCAGGGTCTGACGGGAACGAGGCCGCGCTGCTCCTGCGTTTCAAAGAGAGGAAGACCCTCTCCCTCTTCTCCAAACGGCAGAGGCAGCTCTCCCATCTGCTGCCCGCCCCTGCCAGCTGCTTCCCACAGTGAGATGCCAAGATCTCCCCTGCGTGCGAGGCGTGTGGAGAGGTGCCCAAGGGACGAGCCCATCTGCCCAGCGCAGACTCAGGAGAGGGGAGGCCAAGGGCACCTGCCCACGACTGACCCATCATGGTGGCCTGCTTCAGAAACTGGAAGCTGGTCTCAAACGTCATCTGCTGCAGTGGGGAGGAGTTCGACCGGATCCCAAAGCGGTTCAGCGGTTTGTAAACACCCTCGAAGCACATGTAGTCAGCGACCAGGGAGAGGTGGCGGGGGTCAACGGCGATGCCTGTCACACGGGCGGCAACCGAAGGGAGGGTTAAGCAGTGATGAGGGGACGATGGCAGCCGCATCACCTGACACGAGGGCGCCCCCCCTCCAGCTCCGTCACCTACTCACTCAGCTCCCTAACCCCCGACCTCGGCGGGCAGCCCTCCCTCCCAGGTCACCACTTCCATCCAGCAGCACGGGAAGCAGCCTTGCAGGACACAAGACCCTAAATCACTGTTTGCACTTGGGAACTGAAACCCTGAAGGCAGGATGAGGAAGCAGACTCTCCCTCAGAGGCCAGCAGACGAGAAACACGCTAGGAGGCCTCGGGGACGGGACTGACAAGACTGACCCACAAGGGACTCCCTCTCCACGGTGGTTCTGAGGATCCCCTATGGGCTCCATGCTCACCGTGCCCCTACTTCAGTTCCCTGCGGAGCTGGACTGACACCCCAGGACCTCCCGAGCGCCGCCCGCAGCCCCTCTTACCGTACACGGCGAACACATCCTTGATCTCCTTCTCGATCACCCGCAGCGCGGCCTCGATGCCGTACGTGCTGGCCATGGCATGGATGTCATTGGAATAGAGGCGACGCAAATCCAGGACCTGGGGGAGGAGGGAGGGGTTGGTTTGAAGGGCCTGGCCTTCTGCCCCTTCCTGCGGACACACCCCGCCCAGGCCGACCCCCCCGCTTGGCTGGCACTCAAGCACAGCTGATGACAAAGTGGTTGCGAGGTGGCCCAGGACTAGCGAAAGGAAACAGTGTAGGCAGAGCTGCCAACAGCACGCTGGCCGGGCCCCAAGGTCTGTCTCATCATCACCAGGGCTAGAGGATGACTTGGTACCTGCTTTACAGTCAACAGGAAGAAAGGTGTTTGTCTGTTTAATGGAGAGACCTGTTTCCTAGGATAGAGGCTTCCCCTGGTAGGCGAGGCAAGTTCCTCAGCAGAGACCCAAACGCCTCCCCCAGGCATGGGGAGCAGGGCTGGGCCTGCTGCATGGGGGTCAGCCGGGCCCTATCAGGGGCCTGGGGCTCCAGGTCGGCTGCCCCGGGGGGCCCACGGTGGCTCTGCACTGTGGCAGGTCACCCCCAGAGGCAACAGCAGAGACCCTGGTGGCCTGCCTGGCCTCATCTGGACAAATCCCACGAGTACGACACGGAGCTCGGCCTGTCAGTGGCCGGCTCTCGGGAGGCATGAGCTCTGCCTGCTGCGTCCGCCGGGAAAGCAGCCTGTGAGAGGCTCCGGGGCAGAAGGGGCCTTAGTGGGGCAGAGCTGTGCGGGGCGGGGGGTGCGTGTGAGGCCGCAGAGCCTCGCCAGCTTGGTGCGCGCGGACCAGGGAAGAGTGAGCTGGTCCCGGCAACTCAGAATTCTGTGGGGAAAACTCGCGCCCACGGGTCGAGAGCACCTCGGAAGGTTCGGGGAGGCTCCGTGAAGCTGGGGGGAAGCAGGAGAGAGCCCAGAGGAAAGGGTGGGGGAGCAGGCGGAACAGGGCGCACAGGCCTCTGCCGGGCGTGGGGGGTGGGGCGGGGCCCCTCTGCACCCAGGGCCTTCTTCACCCGGTAAAGTGAGCAGCCCCCAGGCCAGCGACTCAGAAAACTACTTCTTACGAGTCTACTTCGGGAAGGTTTTAATTTCAAGGAGAAGAAACTGTACTCAAAGCGATTTGGGAAACTCTGGGTTCCGTAAAGTTAAGCCGGTTCCGCACTGCAAGCCTTACCAGGCTCATGTGCATCAGGGGTCCCCGGGAGGTGGGCCGGGAGGTACAGACTCGGTTCGGGGACCCTGGGCTGGGAGCGCGAACAGCCCAGGAGGGAGTGGGGCCACGCACCTCGGCGTACTTGAACAGCTCCGGGAGGTTGATGCCTTCTGTGTTTAAGACGAGCTCCTTCTCGTTCTTACTGTTGGTGGTTTCGTTCAGGAGGCACCTCGTGATGCCCTTGGTTGCGTAGACGACGGCGCCTTGGGCCAGGGACACTACCAGGGAGCTCATGTCAAAGTTGACCTTGATGAGAGGGAGTTTCACCATCACCTGCAAGAGGAGGGAGAGCTGGGGCCGGGGAGAGGGCCGCCCCAGACCCACTGCCCGGGCTCCCCGGGAGACGCCTCCGGAGCCCCACTAGGGAGCACCGCGGCCCTGCTGGGGTGAGCGGGTGGCGGCCGGGCCTGTGAATGCTGGGTGCCTTTGTGGCCACACGGCAGTCACCTCCAGTCCGCTGAGGAGGAAACAGCAGAGCAACGTTTTCACAGATGTCGGTGAGAACGGTGAAAATCACATCCACTCACACCACCCTTGATATCCTTTCAATCACCACAAAGCACAACACGTGTCCTTTCACGGGTGCAACCCCGGTCAAGGCTCCGTGCCCAAGCTACCACTTAGGAACCAATGAATCGGATCGAAGGAAAGGACTAGAACGCCAGTCTGCGTGTAGAGACGTCCAGGCATCCAAGCCACCGAGTCTCTCAGGCAACACTGCAGTGCTGAAGCTGGGGACCAGGAACAAAGGCGGTGCGAGGAGTGAAGTGTCTCTGCCCGTCTCTATGACAACCGATACACGTCAACACACGTGTTGTGCTGAGGCCTGAAGTACAACGTGAAAGCACCCGTAGGGTCTGGTGGCTCAGATCCCCGTGCAGAGAGAGGACTGGCCCACGAGGGTGTGAAAGTCAAACGTGCGAGGCCATGACTGGCGGTAGCACACAGCTGTCACCAGCCTCTTTAAGGGACCCGGGGTGGAGACGAGAGCAGCCGGTGGCCGCCCCGGCACTGACCTGGCACCACAGGCCGTCCTGGGTGTCGTACTGGTAGTCCTCGATGAACGGGTGGCACTCGCGCACGGCCTGCACGCGGCGCTCCACCGCCTCGGCGTCCTGGGGCTCCCGGCTGCGGGTGGGCTTCCACGGCTGCGCCAGTGGGGCGGCAGGGAGCGAGTCCTCCTCGGGGCCTGAGCCCCCCTCCTCCTCCTGCGCCTGGGCCCGGGCCCGGGGAGTGCCTTCCCCGAGGACGGTCCCTTCCTCCTGCAGGTCCTCGCCGTCCTCGCCATCCTCCTCGTCCTCACTCTCGTAGTCAACCTGGCGGGGGGCGGAGCACAGGCCGCGTCACTCGGGCCCCGCCAGCCATTTGGACTTGGCCTGCCCAACAGGCGCCCCTGCAGAGGCCTCAGCTGCTGGCTGACCCCGGCCCCGCCTGCTCCGTCGGCCCGGCCGCCGTCCTCCTTGCTTCCCCTGGGGATGCCAGCCCCTCAGCCCCTGGGCCCCCTCCTCTGAGCTGAACCCCGCCCCGCGCCTCTAGCTCTCGCACCCGTGGAGCCGCTCAGCCCTGCCACACCGCCCTCTGTCCTGGCAGCAACCATGGCAGTGGAGGACCAGTAACGGGCAGGAGAAGGAAGAATTTTCACGGCAAAGACAGGAGGCGGCCCGACTTCCTCCCCCTGCCAAAGGCCTCTGGGTCCTCGAATCTGATTCAGACGCAGGGACGGCCAGCCCTTGCCCACCCGCCACCCCATGAGCACCGCCTTCTCAGTCCACTGGTGCGCTGGGCAGCCCGCCTTGCTGCAAGGCTCCTGATGCTTCCAGCATGACGCACAGGCGTGGCCTCATGCACCAGGGGGCGAGCCCTCATCTGTGACAAAGGGGTCCCCTCACCTCCTCCTCTTGTTTCTCCTTGCGTTTGGCGTCCGAGGCATCAGCGTCTCCCTCCTCAGCTTCGGCGTCCACGATGTGCCCCTCCTCTTCCTCGTCGCCTTCCTGCTCTCCCTGGGGTGTGGGGACAAGAAAGAGAAAGATGAGCTTTAATACCCTGGTGAATCCATCTCTCCACCCACCACACTCACCCAGCCACCCACCTGCCCACCCAGCCATCCGCTCATCATCGTTCAGCCACCTATCACCTTGCCAACTATCCATCTACCTACCTTCCACCCCCCTACCCACCCCTGGACTCCACGCTTCCTTCTCTGCACCCTACATCTCTACACGCACCACTCGCAAAATCCTGCATTTAAAAAAAAGAAACCAAAGAAAGGAAGTGCCGAGGCTTTCAAGTCATGAAAAGAAGGTGTTATTCCAAGTATTTTTGTTATGGGTGGAGATGAAGGGAAAGAGCTGTCTTGGTATTTTAAAAGCCAAATATTTATACCTTTCTCCTGGCCTTGGTTCCTAGTTTCCTGTAGTCTCCTTCTGGGTGATCTGAGAATTAAGACCGGGCAGCCTTTCAAAGACATCCCATGCCCATCTGTGCTTGAGCTAGCCAACTGGTAGACGCCGGGGCAGGAGACCTGGCACTCTCTCTCTAGGTAGGCCACGCCCTCATTTTAGGGATGAGGAGACAGGCCCATAGCTGAGGTCACCGAGCCGGGAAGGGACGGGATCGGTGTTCGTTGTGGCCCTGTCCAAGCACAGCACAGCCCTACCAATGCCGGCTCAGACGACACCCAGGGACCTGCCCCACGCCGCTCCTGGGCCTCTTGGCGGATGAGGTACCATCAGTCCTGGACTGTTTTGCCTCCACGGGCTTTTCCCTGGCTCTATCCTTTTTCGTCACTGTAGCCCAACTTCCCGGCTTCAATATGCCTCTCTGGTCCTTGCCTAGTACTCCGTGGGCCTCAATGCATCTGGCCTAGGTAAGTCAAAGGCAGAGTGAACGAAACCAGAACAAGAACTTCCAAGACCTCAGTGGGTACCATTACTTTGAGTCTAACCTCAGGAGAAAAAAAATCACCGACAGAGGGGTCCCTGAGAGCAGAGAGATGGATGACCTGGGGCCCTCACCCAGGGCCCCCACCCAGGGCCAGGCAGACTATGCTGCCCAACGTGGCCCGCCACACTCAAGAAGAAAGTGTTGCTTTCCGGCTCTCTCAGAACAGTGGATAAAAGCTAAGGTAGGTGGAGAGATGGGCCAACAGCAGGAAGGGGCTCAAGGGGTACCGAGGATGGTCACAGAGCCGTCCTAGGAGAACTGACTCAGTGAGCCGCCATCCGATGTGCTTCCCAGCCTGGACCCTCCCCCTCCCCAAGGGGCCCTCAGGGGACTCGCTCACCCGACTCCTCTCCGACTCGCCTTCGTTGTCTAGATCCCGCTGGGTAGCTCTCCGCGTGTTTACGCTTCTGAAAGCTGATGCTTTACTATTCTTCTTTCTGATGGATTCCATCAGAATTTTAAAGAATCTGAAACGAGAAGAAAGCCACGCAGCCCCGTTCAGTACCAGCACCTCCATTCTCCCCTCACTGTGGGGACAGGACGCTCTAAGGATCTCACACCCGCCTAAGGTGACGTTGGGGACTTCTACAGGAGACGGAGACCCTGCCTCTCCCTTCAGCTCACTTCTCCCCCTCCTGCTGTTTCTGGGTGGTATATGGCGCATCGGAAGGAACACTGCTCCACACCCAACAGGCCTGGACTGAATACGTGCCCTGCCACTCCCAGGGTGCGTGGCCTCGATCACCACAGATGGCCTCCTGAGCTTTACCCCTCTCGTCTGGAAAACGCGGGTATTAATAGATACCATGCAGTCTTGCTTTTGGGATTAGAAACAACCCCACATCCGATACCTGTCATGGGGCCTGGCAGGCTGGCTGCTCAGCAAGTGACAGTTCTTGGTGCTGTGTGGTGGCCGTCTAACTAGGGTGGCAGGGCCTGCAGCGGGAGAGGGGAGTCCAGGCCGGGACGAGGGCCGCCCCCAGCCCGCTGCCTACCGCATCTCCAGGAAGTGGCACTGCTCGGGGCTGGCAACTCCTGTCTCCTTGGTGTGGGACCCCCGACAATTTGATGAGAGAACTAAGATGTGGAAGAGCTTATCGGGATCTCCAAGGTGGTGATAACTTACTTTGTGGCAGTAAATCATGTCGACAGGTTAGAACGAAACCAATTTAAAAGGACCAACTTGAGGCAGAGCCCAGAGGACCTTTCCTGGCCCCTGGGTCCTTCCCTCCTGAGTTATCTATTTCTTGCTTCCTCTGGGCCTCACCCTGTCTCCCGCCCCCTGCTCCTTTCTTCATATAACCTCTTGCCCGTCTTCTGCATCAGGCTATAGCAGCACATCAAACAGCCTTCTTTTAATTATATAAAGTATCAGTTCCTCATCTGCCCAGCCAGACCTTCCTGTGTTCTCCGAGCACCTATGATGGGCCCACCATGTACCAGCCCTGAGGGCAAACGAAGGATGAAAAGACAGGCAGTTAGAGCTTTAACTGGAGAAGCAGGCAGGTCAGATGTTTACTATTTTGTTCATTAAAAACAAAAGACTGGGGCTTCCCTGGTGGCGCAGTGGTTGAGAGTCCGCCTGCCGATGCAGGGGACACGGGGTCGTGCCCCAGTCCGGGAAGATCCCACATGCCGCGGAGCGGCTGGGCCCGTGAGCCATGGCTGCTGGGCCTGCACATCGGAGCCTCTGCTCCACAACGGGAGAGGCCACAACAGTGAGAGGCCTCGTACCGCTAAAAAAAAAAAAAAAAAAAAAAAGACTGCTCCTCTCCCTCCCCACTATTTTTTTTCCCAACGTTTTAAAGCTGTACAGGGTTTTGGCTGAGCTTCTACCCTTGGCAGAAAAAAGCCTCCTCACCACCGACCCAAGGAAGAGCCTGGTCACCAGGTGCTGTGGACAGAGACCAGAGGGCCAGACAGGGGAGAAGCCCGGCTTGACTTTAGAAAGATACGGGCCACCCGGGAGGAAGGGGCGGAAGAGACGTTTCCGAAAGGACAGGCTCTGGTTCAAGTCTCTGTTCTGCCAGAGCCTGGAGACAGAGACAGACGAGGGCCTTGACCCCGTCTGTAAGTGTTGGGACCGCCCCTGCCCCACGCCTGAGCCTGCAGCGCAGACTGCAGGGCGCGAAATGACACGGACGGGGCGTGAAGCTGGGCCGCCTCCGCACACAGAAGCTGCTTGTCGCCTCCCTCTGCTGTGGGGCTGCCGCCCTGGCCTGTCCCTTCAGGTGACATCACCCCTCTGAGGCTCCCTTGCCAGCACTTCAATCCCCGCAACTGGCCTCAACCCCAATCCCCCAGCTGCTCCCACCCCCTGCACGTGCATCGTTGGGCTTCTGTGCGGGCCATGTGCGCCGCCATCAATTTCCCCAGCTTCCCATCGACTTGCTGGAGCCGCGCCCAGGCCCACGGTGGGGTCTAAGCACAGATGGGACCCCCCAGGAGACCTTCCCTAAACCCCCCCCCAACCGGTGCAAATCCTCTCTACCCTGCCTGCCTCTTCTGGTGAACAGGACCAGTGCAGAACGTGACAGAAGGTGAGAAAGGAGAATAAGCCCCTGAACGGTAAGTGGCAGGCATGTCACCTGTGTGCCAGGAGTTCTCCCGGGGGTGCGAAGAGCCTGCCCTTCTGTGATTCTGCCCAGAGCCGGGAAACCGGAGGCCCACAGGGACTGCTCTGTGAAGGTCGTGCTGCTTGTCAGAATGTGGCAACCGAGGGGGAACCGGAGGAGGGCAGCTGCACAGAAACCTCCGAACCACATAAATAATTACCAGCAGGGGACATGACCCTCGGCTGTTTCCGAAGGTGCCTGCCAACAGCTCCACCACCTGCTGTTTGCAGAGTCAGACCCACAGAAGCTCTCGCCGCAGACTGCCGGCTCTGTGTTACACGGCTGGGGGCCGGAGGCCGTGGAACTCACACACCCCTGCCACCTAGCTCGGTACTCCTGCCACCTCACCACCCCGGCCCACCTTCCAGATCATTTACACACGTCCAAAGGGGCGGGCGCCAGGACAGATACTGAGGGGAGCTTCACGGCTTCTACACCTCCATCTAGGGAAGCGCCTCTGTGTCTCTATTTCTTTTTTCTCCAATCTGTGTCAAAAGAGTCTCAAGATCCCACAGCTGGGACAGAAGGAGGGAAGAGAGAGAAGAGGAAGGGAGAAGGAAAAAGAAAATGCTCCCGGCGGAGGGGGGGGGCCCTTTTCTGAAGGCACACCCCCATCCCCGTGTGGTCTCCAGGGGGCGTGAGGCTGCTTCGCTGCCCAGGCCTGGCAAAGGCAGCCCAACCACAGCCCCTTCCACGTGCTGCTCCCTCTGGCCCCCCTGCCCAAGTCACAGGGCAGCTCCACCAGGCGCGACTGCACATGGCTTTGTTCATCACAGCCTTTCAAGCGCACGAGCCAAATACAAAGAAGGAGCTGACTAAGTCTGTCGCCACTGGGAAGAAGCCAGGGCTCTTCCTTACCAAGAAGAACTTCTAAAAAAGTGATGAATTTTCAATTCCCCAAGGCAACGTAAAGAGAAAGAACTCTGAGCACAGCCTGGGGCACGCCTCCTGTGACCTACCTGCTTGGCAGGCCCACACCTGAGATGCAGAGAAATGGGGCAGATCGCAGACTCCGCCTGCTCCTGGTAATTCTCAGGAGGCCACGTGATCTGAATTCCGATTTCTCAGGGAAGGGCCGCCTGGCCGGCACAGACAGCGGCACGCCTGGGAGTGGTGTTCCTCCCGGTTAATTAATGAGCCGGCAGCTGGGGCACAGACAGGTCTCCTGCGCCGTGACCCAGCACCCCGAGAGCACTGGGCCTGCCTGATAAGATGAGCCTCCTCCACCCAGGCGAAGAGCGACATAGGTGCTGCCGAGGCCCAGCAAGCTCCCCCGTCCAAAGGGCAGAGTTCACATCCAAGCTCATCTACCACAACACCCGCCATCCTACATGCACCTGCTTCGGGGGCCAGGCTGCAGCCAGTCCACATCTTCAGGTGAGGGCAGAACAGGGCCCATGGCAGGACAGTCACTCCCTCCCAGCCACGCTGCCCTGGGGCCTAGCCTGTGAGTGGGCATCACTCAGTAAATATTTGTGGGATGACTGAGTGCACGGACGTCCTGCCTCGACTCTGCCGTCAGTTCTCTACTTCCAAGCAGCTCCGGAAAACCTGAGGGCTGTTCTAGACTCAAGACAGTGGTTAGTGGTCCGTGGCCAAATCCTGCTGACATATGGGATATATTTCAGCCTCACCAGGCTTTTTTTCTTTTAATTAATTAATTTAGTTAGTTAGTTTTTTGGCTGTGCTGCGTGGCATGTGGGATCTTAGTTCCCTGACCAGGGATCGAACCTGTGTCCCCTGCATTGGAAGCGGAGAGTCTTAACCACTGGACCACCAGGAAGTCCCCTCACCAGGCTTTTAAAGATATGAATTAGTTGCCAATGCTTACAAATTAGAGAAGATTTATCTATAAAAAGTAAAAGCAAGCAAACAGCCAAAGAAAGAAAAAGGAGAGGCGGTTTTCTTCTTATTTTTCTGCATCAGAAGGTCTGGCCACCCTGGCCCACATCCCTGCCCGCTTGAGGCCGGTGACGCGCTCTCCAGCCGGACGGGGGCCCCCAACCTGCCTCACCGGCCTTCTCACCTGCCGGCCCCGCAGCCATCTGAGTCTGCGCACCGCGATCCAGGGTCAGGTGGCCAGTCAGAAGTGCTTCGCTGGCTCTTCCTGGCTCCCCCAGCCCCAGTATGACCCCCATCCTACTCCTGCGCACTCAGCACTGTGGCCCGTGCTTTCCAATGGCCAACAGTGACTTGAACTGGAGAGAAAATGGATGTTCCTTCTCCCCACCAGAAGGGAACCAGAATTTCTCTAAGAAGCTGAAGGTAACCCCAGTTATAGACCTGTGTTCAAGAGCAGCATGCCGTCAGCACACTGCTCCTTCCTAGCAGAATATAAGTGTATCAGGAACCGCATCATGACAGAAATTAACACCACGTGCTGGTCTGACGTCACAGCAGCACCACTGCGACGGGGCTCTGCTCTCTTTATGGTACGTGAACTCCTCCATCTTAAAGCCTACAAAACCCGAGTACACGAGACTCATGGGCCAGAGAGAAAAACAGGGGGCAGAGATG